>NW_013549918.1:4448-31948 GCF_000499425.1 Eimeria acervulina
TGCATGCACCTGTATGCATGCATCTTTATGCATCCACCTGCATGCATGCATGCACCTGTATGCACCCGTATGCACCTGTATGCATGCATGCACCTGTATGCACCTGTATGCATGCATGCATGCATGCTCCACATACACCTGAAGAGGTTTGCGACCTCTAACGCAAATTTTTGTTCTGAGATTTGAAGACGAAGATATCTTCGTCACAGCTGACTAGCGGCTTACTTGGCGAACTAATTAGCTAGCTAGCTAGCTAGCTAGCTAGCTAGCGGGCGAGCGAGCGAGCGAGATAGCTAGCAAGGGAGCGGGTTCATCTACTTAGTTAGCTAGCTAGCTAGCTAGTTAGCTAGCTGGGAGGGGGCCTGGCTCAACTAGTCGGCTAGCTAAATAGATAGATAGATAAATAGATAGGAGGAGACCTGGTTTATCTACCTAGCTAGCTAGCTAGCTGGATAGCTAGCTAGCTAGATAGCTAGCTAGCTAGCTAGATAAGAGGGGACCGGGACTGAGGGAAGGAGGGCGCTGAAGTAGCTGTTGCTGCTGTTGTTGCAGCAGCAACTTCTGCAGCAGCAACAGCAACAGCAGCAGCAACAGCAGCAGCAACAGCGTGTATTGCCTGAGGGTTTTTGCATATACTGGCGGGGTCTTAGGGTTTAGGGTTTACGAGTGGATGCATACATTCTTTTCGTTTGTCTAGTGCACCGCTGCAGAAGATATAAAGTTAAGGTGTGCGTACACCTGAGGCTTGTCTTATGATGTGTATAGAACGTGCGAGGGTTTAGGGTTTAGATTTTGTCTCTGTGCATCAGGGTTTAGGGTTCAGGGTTTAGGGTTTAACGTCGTGCAGCCCGGCCCTCCAGCGTAATTGCTACTGCTGCTGCTGCTGCTGCTGCTGCTGCTGCTGCTGCTGCTGCTGCTGCTGCTGCTGCTGCTGCTGCTATTGCTGCTGCTGAAACCACTGAAGCTCATAGTTTCGCGTTTTGTCTGTCTGCCTTCATCTGTGATAGGAAGAAGAGAACATTGAGTTGTCTGTACACCGTAAACCCTAAACCCTAAACCCTAAACCCTAAACCCTCGCGGTGGGGAGAGAACCTCCTTCCAGTCGGCAGCGGTAGGCGCTGCTGCATTTTAGAGCAGTTTAAATTTTGTTTGTTTTATTGTGTTGATAAAATATTCAATTGAAGGAAAATAGAGCAATAAAACCCAAACCCTAAACCCTAAACCCTAAACCCTAAACCCTAAACCCTTGGGCTGCGTAAGGCCCTGCTCGCCGAGCGGGCCTGTAGCAACGTCTGGGGTTTGAAGTGCTGCAGCAGCAGCAGGCGGCTATTTCTTCTTTTTAATTTTCTCATGTATTTAAAAAACAAGAAAAATAAGGTTTAGGGTTTAGGGTTTAGGGTTTAGGGTTTAGGGTTTAGGGTTTTCAAGTTGCAAAGCGGTGGTCCCGTCGAGTCGCGTTCGTGTCTGTCTCTGTGCCTGCCTTCGGCGAGGGTTTAGGGTTTAGGGTTTAGGGTTTAGGGTTTATGCTGGGCGCTAAGCCTCAAAGAGTTTAAACTAAACAATGTAGAGGCGAAGCAAACTGCTGTTTTTATGATGTCTCCTTACCTTCTTCATCTGGCGGCCGACTCCGCAGCAAGCGAGACCACTGGTGCGCAGCAGCAGCAGCAGCAGCAGCAGCAGCAGCAGCAGCGACAGCAACAGCAGAGTACTGTGTATCAAACAGTGCAGCAGCAACGTCACCAACAACAAATAGACAAACACCAGCAGCAGCAGCAGCAGCAGCAGCAGCATAAGTCGTCGTCGGCTCCCAATGGCCTCACTCAGCAGCAGCAGCAGCAGCAGCAGCAGCAGCAGCAAAAAGTGCAGCAGCAGCAAAGAGGACGAAGCCTGAGTCTCTTCCACCGCAGCTCGGGTGTATGGGCAGCTGCAGTATTTGCTGTTCTCAGCCTCGTTTGCTGCAGCAGCAGCAGCAGTGCCTCAGCCTCACCCACTCCCGCAGCAGCAGCAACAGCAGCAACAGCAGCAGCAGCAGCAGCAGCAAAAGCAGCAGCAGCAGCAGCAGCAGCAGCAGCAGCAGCAGGAGAGGAGCCCCATCGGCTGCGCTCAGTACGCAGACACGGTGCTGAGTTGCTGCTGCTGCAGCAAACAAACCCTAAAAATATACTTAAAAACCCTCAAACAAATCTTAAAAATTTGTCTTCTGCTGCTTTTCTGCACTTAAAGGCCAGCGACACCACTCAAGTACAAACAATATCCACAGGTAAACCCTAATAAACCCTAATAAACCCTAAACCCTAATAAACCCTAAACCCTAATAATCCCTAAACCCTAGTGCACCTACGATATCGACGGTGTCTCCCGCTGCAAAGGTGCTGCTCAGAAAGGTGAAATAACGAGGGTTTAGGGTTTAGGGTTTGTGGTTTAGGGTTTAGGGCTTACCATTCGTTGGCTTTAGGGTTTAGGGTTTGTGGTTTAGGGTTTAGATAACGAAGAGCCCCTTTACTAGGCACGCGTCGCAGTGCTATGGGAAGAATTAGGGTTTAGGGTTTAGGGTTTAGGGTTTTAGGGTTTAGGGTTTAGGGTTTAGGGTTTGTGTTTTGTGTTCGGGGTCTGCAGCCTTTGTGCCTCTGCTGCAGCACTTGCCGAGTCGCGCACAAGCAGCAGAAGCAGCAGGAGGTGCAGCTCCTCCAGCAGCAGCAGCAGCAGCAGCAGCAGCAGCATTATCTTTAGCTCTATCTCTCCCACTATGCAAAATAGAGTTTTCAGACTTGTCTCCTAAAGTAGGCGGAGGAACGTACGGTGAAGTGCTGCCTTTGAAGAGTGAGGGCCCCTGCAAGGAGGTTGCTGCTGCTGCTGCTGCTGCAGCAGCAACAGCAGGCGTAGCAGCAGAAACAGACATTAAATATGCTGTTAAAATATTTAGACTAAGAAATATTGTCTCTCTTCTTCAAGCAGCA
The DNA here is from genome assembly GCF_000499425.1 of Eimeria acervulina. Lineage (NCBI taxonomy): Eukaryota > Apicomplexa > Conoidasida > Eucoccidiorida > Eimeriidae > Eimeria > Eimeria acervulina. The sequence continues at coordinate 7,406 of NW_013549918.1, forward strand.
GAAGAAAAACAAACAAATCTCAAGCCCCAAGATGCAGCGGCTTTAAAGACTGTCCTCACTGAACTTAAGTACGCATCTAGCTAGCTAGCTAGCTAGCTAGCCAGCTAGCTAGCTGGCTGCTTAGTGCTTAGTGTCTCCTTTTGTCTCATATTTGGGGTGTATATGCAGCTGCTGCATGCAAACTGTCTCCTTTTGTCTCATATTTGGGGTGTATGTTCAGCTATTGCATGCAAACTGTCTCCTTTTGTCTCATACTTGGGGTGTATGTGCAGCTGCTGCATGCAGACAGTCTCCTTTTGTCTGTGAATTGGGGTGTATGTATGTCTGTTCAGGTCTATAGACATAAAAGATGAGGCAACAGCAGCAGCACTAAAGGAAGTAGCAGGTGAAGACGGGTCTGCTGTGCTGCAGTCTCTGCAGCAGCAAAACTCTCTTTCTTTTGCTGATCTATCGAAGCACCTGACATTAATTCGCGCTGCTATTAACACAAACTGTTTCCTTCAAGAGATGCAGGAGACAGGTGCAATCTTTAGTCGCTTTGAACAAACCCTTAAACAATTCGATGCACACACCTGGAACCAAATCAAAGGTAAACCCTAAACCCTAAACCCTAAACCCTAACACTAAACCGTAAAACCCTGAACCTTAAAGCCTAACCCTAAACCCTAAACCCTAAACTTTAAAACTTAAACCTCTCTCTGTGTATCTACTCGTATAGTTAGCTAGCTCGCTAGCTAGCTAGCTATATGAATAGAGAGATAAGTAGCTATATAGGGGTTAATCTGTCTGAGGGTATATGTAAGGAGTATATGTTCAATGCGTATAGTTGTGCTGCTGCTTCTGTTACAGTTTTTGCTTTTGCTGCTGTTGTTGCTGCTATTGTGATATATCTGTATCTGCTGCTGCTTGTGCTGCTGCTGCTGCTGCTTGTGCTGCTGCAGACGCTCCTGCTGAGGAGAAGGTGTCTCTTTTTGCTGCTGTAGGGAGACAGCAGTTTCGCTGGTCGCTCCCTCTCGGCCGAATCCTCGCAAAAGACAAAGACGGACGCCTTCACTGGGGCCTCCTCATCAAACAATATGATGGAGACCTACAGGCAAGCATGCTCCTGCTGCTGCTGCTGCTGCTGTTCCTGCTCCTCCTGCTGCTGCTGTTTCTACTGTTGCTGCTGATGCGGCTGATGCTGTTTCTACTGCTGCTGCTGATGCGGCTGATGCTGCTGCTGTTGCTGATGCTGCTGATGCGGCTGATGCTGCTGCTGCTGCTGCTGTTTCTACTGCTGCTGCTGCTTCTACTGCTGATGCTGCTGCTGCTGCTGTTGCTGCTGCTGCTGTGCGTGTTTAATATATAAAGATAGTCTCTGTTGATATATTTGTTTATTTGTTAAATGAATAAAAACTGTCTCCTTTTAATTGTTTATTTATTTGTTTGATAAATAATAACTGTCTCCTTTTATTTGTTTATTTGTTTGTTTATAATATGCAGGCTTCGTTCTCTTCTGAGGCCTCAGCAAATGTCTCTTTGCTGCAGCGCTGGGGATCGGATCCCCGCAGCAAGCTGCTGCAGCATCTCTTCAGCAGCAGATTATCTTTGCTGTCTCTTTCAGCAAAAGTGCTGCAGCCTTTTGTTTATTTACATTCTTTCTTTAGCTTCGGACACTTCGATATTAAACCAGCCAATATACTCTACTCTAAAAATAAAAGGTGTGTTGCTGCTGCTGTTGCTGCTGCTGCTGCTGCTGCTACTGCTGTGGTTGTTGCTGCTGCTGTTGTTGTTGCTGTTGCTGCTGTTGTTCTGGTTGTTGCTGTTGCTGCTGCTGTTCTGGTTGTTGCTGTTGCTGCTGCTGTTCTGGTTGTTGCTGCTGCTGCTATTGTTGCTGTTGTTGTTGTTGCTGCTGCTGTTCTAGTAGTTGCTGCTATTTTTGCTGCTATATATATTTACTCACAAGCAAGCAAGCAAGCAAGCAAACAACTATATATATAAATACATATATACATATACATTTATATATATTTATATATATATTTATTTATTTATTTGTTTTGATGCTCAGAGTAGAAGTAGCAGCAGGAGACTTCGGTATGGCTGCACCCTTAGGGAAGCCCACATTGCTGAGAGGGACAGTAGCTTTTATGTCTCCGGAGATGGAGAGAGAAAAGGAGACAAAACCTGCTGCTGCTGCTGCTGCTGCTGGTGCTGGTGGCGGTGGTGGTGGTGGTGGTGCTGCTGCTGCAGCAGCACCAGCTGCTCCTTCTTCTTCTCGTTTGTTATCTGCAGCAGCACAAGATGTATTTGCGTTAGGTTTAACATTAGCTTATCTTTGGAGTGTACATGCATCTCAGCTAACTACTGTCTCCTTTCCTTGGGTCTCTAAATGCATTACACCTTATTTATCTCCAGGTGTCTCCTTTACTTTTGAGACGATGGCTAGCAGAACAGGGCCTCGCTTATACACCTCAGAGGTGAAGAGACACCTGAATGCATGCATGCAATTAGGGGGACGAATAGACAAACTCTATTTGTTCAGAATGCCTCTCTTATACAAAGTTATTATATCTCAAATGATATACACCGAGCCCAGTCTTCGCATTTCTATCAATAATGCTTTCGCTGTACTCGCCAGTACGTACACCCCAAACCCTAACCCTAAACCCTAACCCTAAACCCTAATCATAAACCCTAATCATAAACCCTAATCATAAATTCTAATCATAATCATAAACCCTAACCCTAAACCCTAATCATAAACCCTAATCATAAACATAAACCCTAACCCTAAACCCTAATCATAAACCCTAATCATAAACATAAACCCTAGCCCTAAACCCTAGTTATAAACCCTAATCATAAGCCCTAGTAAACCCTAGTAATAAAGCCTATTAAACCCTAATCATAAACCCTAGTAAACACTAATAATAATCCCTATTAAACCCTAATCATAAACCCTAACCCTAAACCCTAATGAACCCTAGTAATAAACCCTAATAAACCCTAATCATAAACCCTAATAAACCCTAATCATAAACCCTAATAATAAACCCTAATAAACCATAATAATAAACCCTAGTAAAGCACAATAAACAGCAGGATAAGTTGCCGGAGCAGCGTGTGCAGCAGCAGCAGCAGCAGCAGCAGCATTTGATGCTGGTGTGTCTCCCTCGTGTCTCTGCTGCAGCTGCTCGTGCTCTGGAAGCAGCGCGAGGAGAAGACATTGATGAAGGCAGCAGGCTGTTGGAGGAAGCAAAGGAGACAGTTTTGCTGCAGCTGTCTCTAGATCAAGCAGCCAGCCCACCTATTGATATGAACAGCAGCAAAAGGATTCTTCAAGCAACAAAAGTACTCAAGGCGCTGCAGGATATAGGTACACCCTTGCTGCTGCTGCTGCTGCTGTTGCTGCTGCTGCTGCTGCTGCTGCTGTTGCTGCTGTTGCTGTTGGTGCTGTTGCTGTTGCTGCTGTGGCAGCAACAGCAGCAATTGCAACTCGCCTCCCTCTCCACCTCCTGTGGCGACAAGTGCAGCAGCAGCAGCAGCAACAACAGCATCAGCATCAGCAGCAGCAGCAGCAAGAGCAGCAGCAAACCCACGAAGAGCAGCAAGAACAAATGCTTGTTTCTTCTTTCTTTTTTGCTGCAGCACTTCATGAACCAGTTAAGCAGGCTGTGGGATCGTCTGTGTCTCCGATCCCAGCGGAGACAGCACTGCAGCAGCAGTCGCTCCCAGAAGCAACTCCAGAGGAGACAGCAGCAGCAAAAGAGAAGCTGCAGCAGCTGCTGCAGTGGCGAAGCATGCAGCAGCATAAAGCCCTCCAAAATAAATCTTATGAAGACTTTATTGATCTCGTATTCGGGCTGTCTCTTCAAGGCCTAGAAGAGCTTATAAAGCAAGAGATTATACACAGAAAAAGTAAACCCTAAACCCTAAACCCTAAACCCTAAACCCTAATCGCTTGCGTGTAAACCCTAAACCCTAATAAAAAGCCAGTGGAGGGCCAGAAGCAGCCTTTGCAGCGCCTTCCGAGCGTTCCCAACCCTAAACCCTAAACCCTAAACCCTAAACCCTAAACCCTAAACCCTAGGGTTTGTCTATGGGTGTGTGTATATGCAGTGGAGGCTGCAAACATCGCCATAGCAAAAGCAGTTCAGGTGTATCTACATCAGGAGTACGAGCTCGAACCCTACATACAGTTAATTGAAGAGTCTCCAACAGCAGATGCAACAAACTTTATACTCAAGGGCCTCGGAGTCAATGAAGACAGAGCTGATGAAGCTGCTGTTTACTTTAGAGACAGGTGGCGTCTACTGTCTCCTTTTGTCTTGTTTCTTTTTGTTGCAGCTGTCTCTCTGTCTCTGTCTCTGTCTCCCTCTAGTGTTTGTCTCTGTCTCTGTCTCTCTCTCTCTCTCTCTGTCTCTGTTTCTCTTTTTCTCTGTCTCTCTCTGTCTCTGTCTCTCTCTGTCTCTGTATCCCTCTCTCTGTCTCTGTTTCTCTTTTTCTCTGTCTCTCTCTCTCTCTGTCTCTGTCTCTGTCTGTCTCTGTCTCTGTCTCTGTCTCTGTCTCTGTCTCTCTGTCTCTGTTTCTCTTTTTCTCTGTCTCTGTCTTACTCTCTGTCTCTCTCTCTCACTCTCTGTCTCTGTCTCTGTCTCTTTTTTTGTCTCTGTCTGTCTGGCGTTGTATGTTTCTGCATATGTTATATTAACTGTTGTATTGCTTGTTAGCGTTTGTTTATTATTGTTTCTGCATATTAATTAGTGTATATATATATATTTATTTATTTATTTGCTTCTGATGTCTCTGTTTTGCGTGTGTTTAGAGTTGCTGTCTCCTTCGTGTCTTGGGCAACAGCAGACAGACTGCTGCGACTGTCTTTGCGTTTTTGTGTCTCTTCGACCCCATCGGCACTGTCTATACACCTCAAATATACAGGAGGAGAGACAGTAAACAAGGATGAAAAACAATTATTATACAAGTGTATCTGGGAGCAGCTTAAAGTGCATACAGCAATAACATATTATAGTCTCCCTTGGGGTGTATCGGGAGCTGTCTCCTCGTTTGGAGACACCGAAGCTCAGGTGTCTGCGCACCTTCAAGAGAAGACAGTACCTGCTATTGTCAATGGCACATGTAAAACATCAAATATAAATCTTAACATAGCCTACACTTCTTTGTCTCTCTCTCTGTCTCTCTCTCTGTCTCTCTGTCTCTGTCTCTGTCTCTCTGTCTCTCTGTCTCTCTGTCTCTGCCTTTGTGTCTCTGTCTCTGTCTCTCTGTCTCTGTCTCTGTCTCTTTGTCTCTGTCTCCTTGCTGTCTCCATCTGTTTTTCTGTTCACTGCTTCTGCTTACAGCTCAGTCAGCTGCGCAGCAGCAGCACAACATTAGCAGCAGAAAGTTAGCAGCAGCAGCAGCAACAACTTAGCAGGATTGTCTCTGTGCGTGTGTGTGTGTGTTTGTGTGCTGCATACTGCTGTTGCTGCTGCTGTTGCTGTTGCTGCTGCTGCTGCTGTTGCTGCTGCTGTTGCTATTGCTGCTGCTGCAGGGACAGTAGAGAATGCGTTGAAGCTGCTGATGCTGCAGGTGCAGCGTGCGGTGTATCGGCTGCCCCCTGGGTCCCTCCCAGGGCATCAGGATCTGCGGGGTGTATATGCAGCTGTTATTACGGAGATGACTAAAGATAGATTTGTTGCTATACCGTTTACCCTCGCTGAAGAAAGAGAAGAATATACAAGAGCTATGTACGAACTGTCTCTGCTGCAGTTCAGAGAAGCTGTTGTCTTTGCTGCTACTAAAGCAGAAGTAAAACTTAAAGCGCAGCAAACACTCCAAGGCCTACAACCACAAGACAGTACGTCTCCTGCTGCTGCTGCTGCTGCTTGTGCTGCTGCTGCTGCTTGTGCTGCTGCTGCTGTTTGTGCTGCTGCTGCTGATTGTGCTGCTGCTGCTGATTGTGCTGCTGCTGCTGATTGTGCTGCTGCTGCTGATTGTGCTGCTGCTGCTGAGTGTGCTGCTGCTGCTGATTGTGCTTCTTCTGCTTCTGGTGCTGCTGCTTCTACTGCAGTTATTGCTGCTTCTGCTGCTGCTGCTGTAAATGCATGTGCTGGCGTACATTTGCTGCTGCTTCTGTCTCCTTGGCAGCTAATAGAGCAGCTTCTGCTGCTGCTTCTGCTGCTGTTGCCTCCTAAGCAGCTACTAGAGCTGTGTCTGTGTGCTTCTGCCTCCTAAGCAGCAAATAGGGCTGCTCCTATATGCTGCTGCTGCTGCTGTTGCTGCTGTCTCCTAGCCGTAACTCCACGCGAAAATAGTATTGTATATTTGTTTCTCTTTGTTTGCTTCATATATCTGCAACTACCTGAAGCAGCACACCCAAACCCCTATCATCATTATCATTATCATTATCTGCTGCTGCTGCTGCTGCTGCTGCTGCTGTTTAGGAGCTGCAGCAACAGTGGAGGGCCTGCGCGAGTTGCTGCCGCCTGCGTTGCTGTCTCCAAGGCGGTTTGCTGCTGATGCAGAGGCAGGAGAAGCAGCACTTAAACAAGTGCTGAGCGAAGTCTTAGAAAAAGACAAACAACCAAAGCGTGAGGCTCAGGTGTATACGCAGCAGCAGCAGCAGCAGCAGCAGCAGGAAGTGCATGCAGCGATGTTATAGAGACACCATTTGAATGGGTTCCTGCAGCAGCAAATATTTCTAGAGACAAACAGCAAAAATAGATATACATACACCCCAATCCAACTGTCTCTTTTCTGTCTTGTTGCTGCTGCCTCTGCTGCTGCTGCTGCTGCTGCTGTTGCTGCTGTTGCTGCTGCAGCAGAAGGCCTGGTGTCTGTGCAGGTGAGCGTCAATGGAGCCTTCTTTAGATCTCCAACGACAAACAAACAAAGAGGCAGACCAGCGTTCAAAGAGCTGCAGATACACCCCAGCACCACTGTGGGGCATATCAACAAACACTTCACCGAAGTACTCGCCAAAAGGTCAACTAAACCCTAAACCCTAAACCCTAAACCCTAAACCCTAAACCCTAAACTTCCAGTGCGTAGATGCTAATTTGCGACGGGCGTATATTTATATATTTATATATTTATATATTTATATAAATATATATATGTGTATGAATATATATTATTAACTTGTTTATTTACTAGTGTATATATATATATATATATGTATATATTGATATAAATACTCATATACATACATATTAATTTACATATACATTAATTTATATATACATAAACATATAAATATATATATATATATATACATATATAAATATATATATATATATATATATAATTTCTATAGTTTGTTTGTTTGCATGCATGCAGTGCGTTAGCCCCTGGCTGCATTCGCTATGGGGCTGCAATAAAGAAGAAGAACATCTCTGGGGATTACACCGCCTTAGGAGAAGAGCAATTGATGATAGACAATATTAAAGCGGATATTAAACTTAGGTTATTTGCAGTACCTCCACAAGAAGGAGAAAACGCTAGGACTCTCGTAAACCCTAAACCCTAAACCCTAAACCCTAAACACTCAAAAATACACATAAAACACTCATTGCACACTCGTTACCCTAAACCCTAAACCCTAAGCATAAAGCATCAGCACACTCGTAATCATAAACTCTAAACCCTAAACCCTAAGGAGAAATCGCTAGGACACATGTAATCCTAAACCCTAAACCCTAAACCCTCGTCTAGCCTGCACTAAGGTACAGCTGGGGGGGTAGTAAGACACACACAGAGACAACCAAAGAAGAGATGCCGCCTCTTTTCTAAACCAATTAGGGTTTAGGGTTTAGGGTTTAGGGTTTATAAATATTTCTTTTGCGTCTGTCTCTTAGAACAACTGCTTCCTCTGGACCCCCCAAATCCTCGAGCCCGGCCCCTACGTCGTACCACCCCCACCTCCGGACCAAGCTGCCCAGCTAGCTAGCTAGCTAGCTAGCTAGCTATCCTGGTTTTAATGCAGGTAGCTAGCCATAGATTTAGCCACGTCCACACACGCAGCTGGCTAGCCAGCTAGCCAGCTTCTTCTACAGCTAGCTAGCTAGCTAGCTAGCTAAGTTTTTATGCGGCTAGCTAGCTAGGTAGCTAGCCAGGATTTTAAGCAGCTAGCTAGCTAGCTAGCTAGGTAAAAGGGAACAGTATCAGAACAGAAGCGGCAGCAAGTACTGCTGCAGCAGCTTCGACGCATGCGTATACTGTCACACTCAATCGTTTAATTTGGAGCAGTCTCCTGCTGCAGCTGCTGCTGTTGCTGCTGCAGCAGCTGCTGTTGCTGCTGCAGCAGCTGCTGCTGCTCGTAGCGCTGCCGTTTATGCGCAGACGCCCGAAGTGTCTCCGCCACCAGTAAACCTGCAAAGACAATAAAAACCCTCAATTGTTGTTTTAAGGTGCATGCGCCCTTGCTGCTGTTCCCGTTGCTGCTGCTGCTGCTGCTGCTGCTGTTGCTGCTGCTGCTGCTGCTGCTGCTGCTGCTTACAAGTAAGTACGTGATGAAGAGACTGCATGCTGTAGGCAACGTTCGGGACAGTCGATCCCCGCGCCATCCACAGCGAAAGCCCCACAGACACCAGAGGAGCCACCAGCAGCGACAAGCCTACCTGCAGCAGCAGCAGCAGCAGCAGCAACAGCAGCAGCAGCACGGATAAGAATAGCACGCATTCAGGACTTTGGGCACAGCAGCAGCAGAAATGCAGCAAACACATATAATAATCCGCCTCTGCTGCAGCACCAGCAGCAGCAGCACAAGCAGCAGCAGCACCAGCAGCAGCACAAGCAGCAGCAGCAGCACAGGAGACAGAACTCACAAGCTTCGTGTAGGCGACACGCTGGTAGATGTCTCTCAAATTAAATGCCAGCAAAACCTGTAAACAGAGACAAACTGCAGCAGCAGCTGAAGCAGCAGCAGCAACTGCAGCAGCAGCAACAGCTGCAGCATCTACAGCAACAGTTACAGCAGCAGCAACAGCTGCACTAGCAGCAGCTACAGCTGCAGCATCTACACCAACGGCTACAGCAACAGCAATAGCTACAGCAGCAACAACACCTGCAACAGCAACAGCTACAGCAGCAGCAGCAACAGCAGCAGCAACAGCAGCAAGAAGTACATGGAGGAAGGCGAAGTCTGCGAGGGTTGGGCTCTGTTTGAAGATCAGCGCCAGCTGAGCAGCACGCAAACCCTAGACCCTAAAACACTAGGGTTTAGGGTTTAGGGTTTAGAGACGATGCCTCGGCTATCTAGGGTTTGAAGCCAAGGTCAGCCACCACCCTCTAGGGTTTAGGGTTTAGAAGAAAAGATTAAAAGCTACAGTAAGGATGAATCTTGAGGAGTTAAATGGGGTTTAGGGTTTAGGATTAGGGCTTAGGGTTTGGCGTTAGGGTTTAGGGTTTAGGGTTTAGGGTTTATACCGCCACAGCAGCTTGGAGATGCGCAAGAGGGTCGCCCGCGAAGCAGACAGCCACAGGGACCATCAGAACAAACCCTAATGCCTGAGCAAACCCTAAACCCTAAACCCTAAACCCTAAACCCTAGTCTTTGGACGTAGCCCGGTGCCGGGCTAGCGGCTGCCCCTCATCAGCGCAAACCCTAAACCCTAAACCCTAAACCCTAGTCGTTGGACGGAGCTCGGTGCTAGGCTAGCGGCTGCGCCTCACCAGCGCAAACCCTAAACCCTAAACCCTAAACCCTTATTTTACCTGGAAGGCAAAGACGAAGATAGAGCGATAACGCTCAAACACCTGGGTGCAGCAGGAGCAGCAGCAAGAATCAAAAGGGTTTAGGGTTTGGCGTGCATACAGGGGTTAGGGTTTAGGGTTTAGGGTTTAGGGTTTACCAGCGATAAGAGATAAAAGGAGACGCCTAAGCCAGGCTCTGGAGGCTGCAGCCGCCACTGAGAGGAGAAGGAAGCATTAAAGAAACCCTGAAAGACAAAACACAACTTGCTGCTGCTGCTGCTGCTGCTGCTGCCGCGGTTTTTGCTGCTGCCGCTGCTGCTGCTGCTGCTGCGATTGGTCGTTCTCTCGCTGCATTCCCTGCCTGTGCTGCAGCTCTCTATTCCTGCTGCTATACTCTCTCGCTGCTGCTATTGCTGCTGCTGCTGGTGCTGCTGCTGCTGCTGCTGCACTTACCCAATCCCAGTTTGCTTCAGCAGCAACAGCACAAAGGAGAAGAGCTGCAGCTGCTGCAGCGCCTAGCAGCAAGACGCAACCTCGCCCAACAGCAGCAGCAGCACTTGCTGCTGCTGCCTTGGCAGCTGCAACAACAAACCACAAACCCTAAACCCTAAACCCTAGTAATGGTCCACTACAGACTTGCAGCTAGCGAAGAGCTAGGGTTTAGGGTTTAGGGTTTAGGGTTTGAGGCGCACGCGGCAGAGGCTGGAGGCCGTCCTTCGCAACAGCAGCAACAGCAAATGCAACAGCAAGAAATTGCGGGGGCCCCAGCAGCAGCAGCAGCACGAAGCAGCAGCAGCAGCAGCACCGCAGCACCCAAGCCTGCAACTTAAGCCGGCGCTGCTGCTGCTGCTGCTGTTGCTGCTGCTGCTGCTGGATCGCTGCTGTGGGTTTGGTAGAACCCGCTGCTGTCTCTGCTGTCTCTGCTGCTGCTGCTGCTGCTGCTGTTCGTGAAGCAGCAGCAGCGGCAGAGGCAATCGTAAGCGAAAGAAGAAGCAGCTGCACACCGTGGAAGGACAGGCTTAGATTCCCTACAACCTGCAGCAGCAGCAGCAGCAGCAGCAACAGCAGCAGCAGCAACAGCAGCATATTCAAGGCAGAGCAGCAACATGAAAGTTCTGAGAGGCTACAGCAGCAGCAACAGCAACGAAGTCGAAGCAACCGCAACACAGACAGAAGCAGCAGCAGCAGAACAGCAGTAGCAGCAGCAGCAACAGCAGAACAGCAGCAGCAGCAGCAGCAACAGCAGCAACAGCAGCAGCAGCAGCACTGACAGTGTATGGGTGAAAGATGAAAAGAGCAGCAGCTAGCCAGGGACTCATAAAGCGCAAGGAAGCTACGCCCCCACATTCTCTACGGTACTGCTGCTGCTGCTGCTGCTGCTTCTGCTGCAGCTGCTGCTGGTTTTGCTGCTGCTGCTTGTGCAGCTGCTGTTGCTCCTGCTGTTTTAGCGGTAGCTGCTCCTGCTGCTGCTGCTCATCTGGCTGCTGAATCGAAGCTGCTGCTGCAGCAAGAGAAGCAGCAGTAGCCAGATCTACAAGCAGCAGCAGAAGAAATGATGTGCCTCTGCAGCTGCTGCTGCTGTTGCTGCTGCTGCTGCTGCAGCCTGTGATTGCCTTCAATAGCGAAAAAAAAGACGGAAGGTGGCTATACACCCCAGCAGCAAAAGGAGACAGACCCGCGGCTTCCCTTGCAATGCCTTCCTCCAAGCTGCTGCTGCTGCTGCTGCTGCTGCTGCACAGCAGCAGCAAGTTGCTAGGCAGCGATGGAGCGAAAAACAGCAGCACACGCAGCAGCGAAGCGACGGTAAACACAAGGACCATCCGAATCAGGTTCTTCCTGCTGCTGCTGCTACTGTTGTTGCTGCTGCTGCTGCTGCTGCTGCTGCAGCTGCTGCTGTTGCTGCTGAGGCACTCAGGGGGCCCCATGGTGTCTGGTTGCTGCTACAGCTGCCGCATGCTGTACGTTAGCAGCAAGTGAAATATCTGTTGCTGTTTGTTGTTGCTGCTGCGGCTAGATGCTAAGACATAAGCAGCAGCAGTAGCAGCAGCTGCTGGTGCTGCTGCTGCTGCTGTTGTTGTTACTGTAGCAGCAGCAGCTGCTGCTGTACAAAGTTGCTGCAACGCAGGGCCTGCCTTAAGGAGAAGCCTCAATAAATAATACTTTTGCTGCTGTTGTTGCTGCTGGAAACAGTGAAAGAAGCAACCAAATTGCTGCTGGGGCTGCTGCTGCTGCTCGGCTGCAGCCAATCGGCAGCAGCAGCAGCAGCAGCTACTGCTGCTGCTGCTCCTATCCAGCAGCAAATGCAGAGCCAGGTGTATTATTATTTGAATAGCAATCAGTTCCGTATTTAATAGACTCATTAAAAGATTGTCGCTGCTGCTGCTGCAGCAGCAGCAGCAGTTTAGCTGCCTTGGGGTGGTTACAGGTGGGGTTGTTGCTGCCAGCAGCAACAGCTGCTGCAGCTGCTACTGCTGCTACTGCTCCTGTTGCTGATGCGCGTGTAAAATAGCAAACTGCATCTGCTGAAGCCACTACTCAGGAGCAGCAGCAGCAATAGCTGCTGCTGCTGCCGTGCATACTGCCACAGGTTTTGCTGCTGTTGCATATACAGCAGCAGCTGCTGTTGTTGCTGCATATAGTGCAGCAGCAGCTGTCCTGGATACAATGCCACGCGCATGTGCTGCTTGGGGGCCGTTGCTGCTGCTGCATCAGCAACAGCAGCAGCAGCAGCAGCAGCAGCACGCCAGCAGGAGCGATCTGCTGCACCATACGCATGTTCAGCATAACCAGGAGGGAGACATAAAGCCTAATGAGACAGAACAGACGAGCAAGCAGCAGCAGCAGCAGCAGCAGCTCCAGCAGCAGCAGCAGCAGCAACAGCGGCATTTTGCCTTTAGCAGTGACTCATTCGTAAGCAGCAGCAGCAGCAGCTTTACACTACAGGAACAGCAGCAGCGGCAGCAGCAGCACCCTGAGGCGATTGCGCAGGTTGTACAGGCTGCAATAGGAGCATCAGCAGCAACAGAAGCAGCAACAGCAGCAGCAGCAGCAGCAGCTGCTGCTGCTGCGGCAGCTGGGGCAGAGCCAGTGAGCTGCTGCAGCAGAGCTAGTGACGCCTGCAGCGAGTGCAGCAGCAGCAATCGCAGCAGCCGCAGCAGCAGCAGCAGCACCATCAGCTGCCGCACTGTGGAGCACCTGCCTTGGGTAGGAGTTACAACGATTAAAGCCTATGCTTCCTACCGCATGCAGCAGCAGCAGCTGCTGCTGCTGCAGCAGCAGCCACAGCAGCAGCAACAGCAACAGCAGCAACAGCAGCAGCAGCAACAGCAGCAACAGCAGCAGGAGCAACAGCAGCAGGAGCAACAGCAGCAGCAGCAACAGCAGCAGCAACAACAGCAGGAGCAGCAGCAGCACCAACTTGACGGGTCCATAGACAGTCAGTCATCTGCCCCGACAGCAGCAGCAGCAAATGCAGCAACAGCAACAGCAGCAGCGGCAACAGGAGCAACATCAGCTGCAGCAGGAGGGTCTGTAGCCGCATTAACAGCAGCAACAGCCGAACCAAGAGCAGCAGCAGCAGCCGCAGCAGCAATGACATCAGAAGCATCGGCAGCAACAGCTCATCGAACAACAGCCGCAACAGCAGCAGCAACAACAATAGCAACAGCAGCAGCAGCAACAGCAGCAGCAGCAGCAGCAGCAACAGAGCTCCAGGCCCGGACTACACCGATAAGGAGCGCCTTTCATGCTCGCATTATCTGTGAGGAGACACTCAGCAGCAGCAGCAGCAGCTGCTGCAGCAAGAGATACGCAAGCAGCTGCAGCAGCTGCAGCAGCACAAGCAGCAGCCTACGCGAGGCGCTGAACTTCCGCATGCACGCCACGGTCTCGGCGGCGCAGCAGCAGCAGCAGCAGCAGCAAGAGCAGCAACGGGAGTGCAAGCAGCAACGCAAGCACCAGCAGCAACAGGAGCAGCAGCAACTACGAAAGCAACAGCGACAACAGGAGAAGCAGCAGCAGCAGCAGCAGCAGCAGCCTACTGGGAAAACAGACGGTAGCTTGCAGTGTATAGACAGCACCAAATGCACAGCAGCAGCACAGCAGCAGCTGCTGCTGCACTCCGCTGCAGCAGCAACCGCAGCAGCAGCAGCTGCTGCTGCTGAAGGTGCTTATGCAAGGGACTCCATCGGTAGCTGCTCTACTGCTGCAACAGGAGGGCTGCTGCTTCCGGCAGCAGCAGCAAGAAAAGCAGCAGCAGCAACATTTGCTGGTGCTGCTGCTGAATCCCCCTGCAGCGTCGGTGACTTAGTTCTCACCAGCAGCAACAACAGCTGCAGCAGCAACAGCTGCAGCAACAACAGCTGCAGCAACAACAGCTGCAGTAACGGCATGGAGACCCAATCGGCACCATCTGCTGCTGTAGTTCCTGCTGCAGTTCCTGCTGCTGTTGCTGCTGCTGCTGCTGCTGCTGTTGCAACCTCCCAAGCTCCCCTGTTTATCCGGCTGCGACGCGGACTCCCTGCTGCTGAGCTGCAGCAGCAGCAGCAGCAGCAGCAACAGCAGCAACGGCAGCAGCAAACTCTCGTAGCAGCTGCAGCAGACTCTCAACCAGCGACTGCTTCAGGGACCCCAGCTCGTGGCTGCCGCGAGCCTGCTGCTGCTGCTGCTGCTGCAGCACCAACAGCAGCAGCAGCAGACGCAGCAACTCCAGCAGACGCAGCAACTGCAGCAGCAGCAGCAGCAGAATCTGACAGCAGCATGCGTGAGGCAGAAGTCTCCTCGCTGCTTGAAGGGCCCCTTCCTCCACCAAAGCCCTCTCTCTGTCCTGCAGCAGCAGCAGCAGCAGCAGCAGCAACAGCAGCAAAGACAACAGCGGCAGCAGCAGCAACAGCAGCAGCAGCAGATATGCCCCTTTGCTTTAGCTTTTCAGGCCCAAGTGGTGCAGCAGCGGAAACAGCTGCCGCTGAAGCTGCAGCAACAGCTGCTGCCACAGCAGCAAAAAGCTTTCTTTGCTTCAGCTTCTCTGAGCAAGGGGCCTCGCATGCTGCAGCAGCAACAGCAGCAACAGCAACAGCAGCAGAAGCGGCACCAGCAGCAGCAGCAGTAGCGGCGGCAGCATTTACCGTGGGTCGTGCCTCTGTATACAACTCGGGGCAGCAGCAGCATGAGCAGCAGCAGCAAGATGAGTCGTTGCTGCACCAACTGCAACATCAGCAGCAGCAGCAGCCACAGCAGCAGCAAAAGGATTCACTGGAGTTCAACGCGAAGCAGCCGCGGTATCCCTCACAGCTGCAACAGCAGCAGCAGCAGCAACAGCAGCAGCGATGGGAGGAGCTGTTGCAGCAAGATCAGCAACAGGAACAGCAGCAGCAGCAGGAAGATGAAGCAGCACCTCCTCCACAGGTAGCTCCTCGCCCTCACGTGCTGTCTGTACAACCGCTGAGCAGCAGCAAGGTAGCAGCAGCAGCAACAACAGCAGCAGCAACAGCAGCAGCACAAGCAGCAGAAGCAGCAGCGGCAGCTTGTTTCAGCAGCCTCAACAGCAGCTACGACAGCACTAGTTCCGCTGGTTCTGCAGCAGCAGCAGCAACAGCAGCAGCAGCAACAGCAGCAGCAGCAGCAGCAGCAAATGAGGGGCCTGATAGGCTCCTAGATGCGCTGCTGCTGCCGCCGCGGCTGCTGCAGACGCGTTGGGGTGTACTGGCAGTTGCAGCAGAAGGAGACTTCTCTTTTACATTTACATGCAGAAAGGAGACGCCTGAGCTCTTTTCGTCTCTTCCTTGCTGCAGCAGCCACTGCCGCCCCTGCAGCAGCAGCAGCAGCAGCAGCAGCAGCAGCAGCAGCGCTTGCGGCAACAGCAACTGCACTTGGGATCCGAACCACTGCTGCTGCTGCTCTGCTGCTGCAGCAGCAAAAGAAGCAGCAGAAGCAACAAAAAGCTCCAGCAGCGACAGCAGCGACAACGGCAAGCATGGCGCTGTCTCCTCAGCAGCAACAGCAACAGCAACAGCAGCAGCAGCAGCAGCAACAACAGCAGCAGCAGCTCGGGGTGTACGAACAGCTACATTTGTTGTGGAGTTGGGCGGCGCTTTCGTTCGCATTGAAGACCAGACAACAAATACTATTTTAAGGAGGCTGCATGCAAGGTACTTCTGCTGCTGCTGCTGCTGCTGCTGCTGCTGCTGCTGCTGCTGTTGCCGTTAGTGTTGCTGCTGCTGCTGCTGCTGCTGCTGCTGTTTCTTCCGGTTAGCTGCCTGCCTGCTGTGCTGATTTTGCTGCTTCCGCTGTTGTTGCTATGCTGCTGCTCCCCCACCAACATTAACATCAACAGCTGCTGTTGCTGCTGCTGCTGCTGCTGCTGCTGCTGCTGCTGCTTAGGTGTCTCTCCAGCCGCAATCGGCTCCGCTATATGTACGCAGTGCGGGTAGCAGAGACGATGAAGCAATATTCCTCAGTTGCTGTTCTTAGAAAACCAAATGTACGTGCATACACCCCAACTGCTGCTGCTGCTGCTGCTGCTGCTGCTCGTGCTGCAGCAACAGCAGCACGAGTGCCGATCCGCAGCATTAGTGAAGAAGGATACGAACAGCAGCACGTGCTGTAGTGGCTCTGCTGCAGCACATATATCCAGCAGCAGCAGTCACAGCAGCATTCACAATAGCATCAACAGCAGCCAAAGCAGCACCAGGTGCAACAGCAGCAGCAGCAGCAGCAGCAGCAGATGTTTGTGTTTGTGTGTCGATGTGCAGATAGGCGTCTTTCGCTTAATGGCGGACGGCTCCTTCCGTGCTTCATTCTGCATGCATGCACAGCCCCAAATTGCTGCGCTGCTGCTGCAGCAGCAGGTTGCTGTTGTGCTGCTCAGAGGAGGAGATGTGCTGCAGCTGCTGCAGCAGGACCTGGAGACATTTGCTGCTGCTGCTGCTGTTGAAGACGTCGCAGACTGGTGGACCCCTCTGCTGCACAAACGCAGGAGCAGCAGCAGAGATGCTGCTGCTGCTGCGATAGGGTCGGCAGCAACAACGCGTGCAGCATCAGCAGCAGCAGCAGCAGCAACAGGCGACAACACGCCCTCTACTTGCGCAGGAGACTCCGCTCTTGTTGCTGCATCGTCAACAGCAGCAGCAGCAGCAAGAGAACCCGCCAGCACGGAAGCAGCAGCAGCAACACAAGCGGTGCTTGCTGCGCTGCTGCATGCACAGCTGCCAGCAGCAACGCTGCTGCAGGTTTGGGCGGAGTGTGTGCGCTGCTACAAGCGCTGCAGCGACTTGCACAGTGCAGCAGCAGCAGCAGCAACTGAGGAGCAGCAGCAGCAGCTGCAGCAGCTGCTGCAGGACAGCGAAACCCACAACCTGCTGCAGCAGCACTCAAACACACATGCGAAGCCCCATCTGCTGCTGCAGCGGCAGTTGCTGCTGCTGCAGAGACAGTCTTTGCTGCGGCGTCTCCCTGCTGAAGCAGTAGACACAGAGGAGCCCCTAAGCTAATGCTTCTGCTGCTGCAGCAGCTTCTCCTGCTGCAGATGCTGCTGCAGCTGGTGAACATTTCTGGCTGCATATGTGAGCAGCAACAGCAGGCTTCGTGCCAATTTTTTAAGGACCCGCATCTGTTGGTGCTGCTGCTGCAGCAGCAGCAACAGCAGCAAAAGTCTCTCTTATTTAAACCAGAAGGTTCAGCCCTAAAGACATGCTGTCAAAGCAGCAGCAGCAACACAGTGCTGCTGCTGCTGTTCCTGCTGCTGCAGCAGCAGCAAGAAGCAACACCGTGCTACTGCTGATCTTGCTGCTGCAGCTACAGAAGCAACAAGCAGCAACACCCTGCTACTGCTGCTGTTCTTGCTGCTGCAACTACCGCAGCAACAAGCAGCACCACCCCAACACCCTGCTGCTGCAGTTATTGCTGCTGCAGCAGCAGCAACAGCAGCAGCAGCAGCTACGCGTAGAGGTACACTGCTTTGTCGAGCCCCACAACTGCCAGCAGCCGCAGCGAGCTGTGTGCTGCAACGCCTTTGATTTGCTGCAGGGGCCCCCGCAGCACAGCAGCAGCAGCAGCAGGCAACACTGCAGCAGGTTCCCCTGCAGTGCCGCTTGCTGCTGCTGCTGCTGCTGCTTCTGGCAGCGCGTACACCATCACTTCAGCCCCTCCGATCTACGCAGCAGCACAAACCCCACAAACAATGAACAGCTAGCTAGCTAGCCACCTAGTTAGCTAGCTAGCTAGCTAGCTTGCTAGCTAGTTAGCTAGCTAGCTAGCTAGCTTGCTAGCTAGCTGCTGCTCTACTCCCCCCGCAGCAAAGTGCAGCAAACGAGTAAAAGGGACGCCTATACCATCACCAGCAGCAAAAGCAACAGCAGAAACAGCAACAGCAACAGCAACAGCAGCATCAACACCATTAACAGCAGCAGCAGCAACAGCATCAGCAACAGTAGGAGCAGCAGCAGCAGCAGCAGCAGGTTACTCTCTGTGTCGAGGCGTAGAGGTAGCGGCCCTCTGGGCTGAGCGCTAAGCAGGGAGTGGAGTAGCAGTCAACGTCAGGCACGTGCAGCCGCAGCAGCTGCAGCAGCAGCAAAACCAGAAGCAGCAGCAGCAGCAGCAGCAGCAGGTCCACACACAAAACGCCCACAGAGCCAGCAACAGCAGCAACAGCAGCAACAGCAACAGCTGCAAAAACACCACCAGATCTACGTGGATACCAACCGCAGCAGCAGCAGCAACAGCAGCAGCAGCAACAGCAGCAGCAGCAGCAGCAGCAGCAGCACCTGTCTTTGCGTGTGCAAGGAGAAGACAACAATGAGGCCAGTGCTGAGCGAAGCAAACAGCAAACCCTTTTTTGCATCGCAAATCATCCGCAGCACAGACACCCCACACTTGTCCTGCAGCAGCAACTCCCACTGCTGCTGCTGCTGCTGCTGCTGCTGTTGCTGCTGCTGCTGCTGCTGCTGCTTGTGCGCAAGGGCCCCTAAGTCTTCAAGAAAGAAAACCTCAGCAGATCGCCGCAGCTCCACAACATCAAAGGAAGCAATTACAGGGCATTCATGCAAAGCGATAGCTACCCTGCTGCTGCTGCTGCTGCTGCTGCTGTTGCTGCTGCTGCTGCTGCTGCTGCAGTCGGGGAAGAAGCAGAGGCTGCTGCAGACGCTGCTCGGGAACAAATGATGAAAAATTAAGTCAAATATATCCGCTGCACCATCGCGCTGCGCATACACCTGAAATGCAGCACAAGCAGCAACACATACACCCCACACTGCTGCTGCTGCTGCTGTTGCTGCTGCTGCTGCTGTTGCTGCTGCTGCTGCTGCTGCTCTTGGTGCGGCTCCAGTGCTTCTTGCTGCAGCGCTTGTTGCTGCAGCAACAACATCGCTGTTTCTGCTGCTGCTGCTGCTGCTTCTCAGCCGCAGATACGACCTGCTGCCAACGCAAGCGTGAATGCCTTCCTAAACCCTAAACCCTAAACCCTAAACCCTAAACCCTCACAGCAAAGGATCCATCTCGTGAGACGCTGGCGAGTCTGTCTCCTCCAGGAGAAAATTCGCAGCAAACCACCGCCTTGGTGTGGGGCTTAAGCTGCTGCAGCACGCAGCCTGCTGCTGCTGCAGCTGCTGCAGCAGGAGCTGTGCTTGCTGCTGCTGCTGCTCCTGATGCTGTGCTTGCTGCTGTTGCTGCTGTTGGCTGCATGCAGATCGCAAAAACAATCATAAGCCACCGCCCACTCTACAAGCAAGACTAGGGTTTAGGGTTTAGGGTTTAGGGTTTAGGGTTTAGGGTTTGAAGCTTACCAGCTGCAGCAAACACAAACTTCCATCGAGCAGCCCCACAGCCAAGCCCGGCCCCAAGCTGCTGCTGCTGTTGCTGCTGCTGCTGCTGCTGCTGCGCACCGCCATTGCTATCACCGGCGACGAGAGGCTTCCCCATTCGCATACAACCTCACAAGAAGCCACCTTGCTGCTGCTGCTGCTGCTGCTGCTGCTGCTGCTGCTGCTGAGGGGCGGTATACACCTCAGCCGTAGGAGACGCACAGCTTTGTCTGCAGTTCCGATAGCAAGCAGCACCTCGCTGCTGCTGCTGCTGCTGCTGCTGCTGCTGCTGCTGCCGTTGCTGATGCTGCTGCTGCTGCTGGGGATGTCTATGAAGCTGCAGCAAAGAATATTATGCTTCTGCACGTACACGGCGCTCCGCAGCGCATCGTTCCTGCTGCTGCTGCTGCTGCTGCTATCAGCAGCAGCAGCAGGAGCAGCAGCAAGGCAGAGAGGCTGAGAGCAGCAACTGCGGGAGGCGCGCTCGTCAAGACTTCCCCAGGCTGCAGCAACAGCAGCAGAAACTGCTGGATTTGCTGCTGCCTGCCGTTGCTGATGCTGATGTTGTTGCTGTTGCTGTTGCTGTTGCTGCTGCTGTTGCAGCTTCGCGATTGGCGGCAGCAGCTCGCCGGCCTGCAGCAAATCTGGAGCTGCTGCTGCTGCAGCAGCGGCAAGTTTCTCGCAGCTGCTGCTGCTGCTGCTGCTGCTGCTGCGGAGGGCTATTGATTGCTGCTGTAGAGCGCGCATTGCAGCAGCAAGGACAGGCTGACCCTGCAGCAGCTGCTGCAGCAGCCTCTCCTCTTGCTCTTCATCTTCCTCCTCTTGCTGCTGCTGCTGCTGCTGCTGCGGCAGCCACGTGTGTGTGAACTGAAAGAATTCGGGTATATAGGAGACTGCTGCTTCTGCCTCAACAGCAGCAGCAGCAGCAAACAAACCTATGCTGTGCAGATACTGCAGCACAGCTTGGAGGCAGCAGTGATGCTCGTCAATACGAGAACTATCCATTCCCCTTGCTGCTGCTGCTGCTGCTGCTGCTGCTGTTGCTGCTGCTGCTGCTGATGATGATGATGGGTTGCTGCTCGTCATCGCTGGCGAAGACGGCAACTCTCCGAAGCTGCTGCTGCTGCTGTTGCTGCTGCTGCGCCTCTGCTGCTGCTTCAGCTCGCTGCAGCAGCTCAAACCTGTCCGTAGGAAGTTCTCCATTCGCTGCAGCAGGGCCGGCTACAGCAGCCTAGCCTTTGCTGCTGCTGCTGCTGCTGCTGCTGCTGCAGTTGCTGCTGCTGCTGCTGTTGCTGCTACTGTTGCTGCTGCTGCTGACGAAATGGCTTTACTGTTGTAAGCAAAATCAAATGCTGCTTCTTCTTCTGCTTCAATGGAGGAGCAGATCGGCTGTCTTCCTAATTATCGCTGCTGTTGCTGCTGCTGCTGCTGTTGCTGCTGCTGCTGCTGCTGTCGTTGCTGTTGCTGCTGCTGCTGCTGTTGCTGCTGGGTGTGTGTACAGCTGAGTAGATATTGAAGTTCAGCAGCAAATAAACATCAAACAGCAACAAAGAAGAATTAAATACAACTCATCTCAAGACAACAGACAGCAGCAGCAGCAGCAGCAGCGTCGCCGTCGTCGATGAGGCAGCAGCAAATTTGCTGCAGCAGCAGCAGCAGCTGCTGCTGCTGCTGCTGCTGCTGGGCCCCATTGCACTGCCAGCAGCAGCACTCAGCTATAGAGGAGGGCTTGCCTTCCTTCTGTCTTTTTATATATTTTAGCTGTAGTTAACTAATAAACAAAGCGAAAGAAATTGTGCAGCTCTAGCACTTGTGAAGCGTCTGCTGCCGCAGCAGCAGTAGCAGCAGCAGCAGCAGCAGCGGCAGGAGCAGCAACGGCAGCAGCAGCAACAGCAACAACAGAAGCAGCAACAGCAAAGAGTGGCGCAGGTTCAGTTCTGCTGCAGCAGCAGCAAGAGCAGCGGGCTTGTGGGGTGGCAGCAGCAGCAACTCAGCTGCTGCCTGCTCCTGCTGCAGCAGCATGGGGCCCCCAAGTATTGCTGCTGCAGCTGCTGCAGCTGGTCGGAGGTTTGCAGGGTATGCTGCTTCTCCTCTGGTAGCGGCTGCTGCCGATGCAGCAATTGTGAATGTCGAAGCAGCAGCAGCAGCAGCTCCGGCTGCAGCTGCTGCAGCTGTTGCTGCTGCTGCTCCCCCCTCCCGCTCCAGGCACTTTGCCTCTGCAGCAGCCTGCATGCAACACCCAACAGCAGCAGCAGCAGCTGCTGCTGCTGCTGCAAGGCGACGTGTGCTACTCCCCTCGAACAGCAGCAACAAATTAAACCCTGACTCCAGCAGCAGCAGCAGTAGCAGCAGCAGCACCAGCAGCAGATCCAACCCTGCTGCTCGCTATGAGCTGTGGCGTGCCCATAGCCAAGCAAACAGAAGCAGCAGCAGCAGCAGCAGCATGAGTCGCTTTGTATACTCTTCTCTCTCTCTTCGCCCCACGAGTCTGCAGCGCCAGCTGATGGCTCTGCAGCAGCAGCTGCAGCAGCAGCAACAGCAGCAGCAGCAACAGAAGCGGTTTGCTTCTTTTGCATCGGGGCCGTTGCCTGGGCCTTCGTTTTCTATCTCTGATTTCAGCAGACCTTTTGCTGCTGCAGATGGTTTCCTGCAGCAGCAGCAGCAGCAGCAGGTGCGTGCGTCTGCAGCAGCAGGGACGCCGGGATCGGTTCAGGAGGAGGAGCTGCAGCAGCTGCTGCAAGCACACAAGAGGAGTCCAGGAGATGTGCTGCTGCTGCAGCGTCTTGCAATGGGGCTAATAGCAGCAGGAAGAGCCTCAGAAGCTGTCTCTATTGTTGCTGCTGCTGCTGCTGCTGTGCGCGTCCCTGATGAGTTGATGCTGCAGTGTCTCCAAGCAGCAGCAGCAGGCTCGTCTGGTAGCCGCAGCAGCAACAGCGAGCTGCAGCAGCTGCTGCAGTCGTTGCTGCAGCAGCGCAAGCAGGGAACAGATGATAGTATTGTAGCAGCAGCAGCAGCTGCTGCTGCTGCTGCTGTGACTGCAGCAGCACGGGTGTCTTCCCCTCCCCACACCTCCGCCGTCGTGGGGGCCCTGCCGCAGCAGCAGCAGCAACAGCAGCAACAGCAGCAGCAGCAGCAGCAGCAAGGAGCTTATCGTTTTTTAGTTGGGGCGTGGAGCCTGGTCAAGGGCATTATGTACGTTGAATTGTAAACCCTAAACCCTAAACCCTAAACCCTAATTTCCGATACCCGTTTCTTGTGTATGTTAGACCTGGCGCTGAAAAGACTTAGGGTTTAGGGTTTAGGGTTTAGGGTTTAGGGTTTGTGTGCAGCCAGGGTTGCTACCGTTTGCTGCTGTCTCCTTTCGTGGGAGTCTTGCTGCTGGTCGGCTGTCTCTCTGAGCTGCTGCGGCTGATATCTGCTACTCTAAGAGGCGAAGGTGTTGGTGCTGCAGCAGCTGGCAGCAGCAAATGGATAGAAGACAGAGTTGTCTCCCCTGAAGATATCAAAGACTCCTTCGACAGCGTCAAGGTACAGGGTTTAGGGTTTATTAGGGTTTATAAGAGTTTATTAGGGTTTATTAGGGTTTAGTAGGGTTTATTAGGGTTTATCAGAGTTTATTAGGCTTTAGTAGGGTTGAGGGTTTATTAGGGTTTATTAGGGCTTAGGGTTTAAGCAAAGGGATTTCTGAGGATTTAGGGTTTATTAGAGTTTATTAGGGTTCAGGGTTTATTAGAGTTTATTAGGGTTTATTAGGGTTTAGGGTTTATTAGGGTTTAGAGTTAGCTAGGGTTAATTAGGGTTTAGCGCACACCGCTGAGGGTTTTGTTTACAGGAGTACTGCACAGTTTGAAGCAGTGTGAATGCACAAGGGTATAGGGTTCATTAGGGTTAATTAGGGTTAATTAGGGTTAATTAGGGCTAATTAGGGTTTAGGGTTTAGGGTTTAGGGTTTGGGGTGTACAGGGTTATGAGGAGGTGAAGCGGGAGGTTCGCGAGATAATTGAATATTTAAAAAGCCCCGAAAAATTTCAAGCAATCGGCGCCAAACTCCCCAAAGGCATTCTCCTACACGGGCCCCCAGGCAAGGGTTTAGGGTTTAGGGTTTAGGGTTTAGGGTTTAGGGTTAATGGGAGTTTAGGGTTTAGGGTTTAGGCTTAATTGGGGTTTAGGGTTTAGGGTTAAGTGCTTCTGGATTGGTGTTCGTATTGTCGGTGTGCAGCTGAGTTTGGAAGACGGGGTTTGTAGGGGTTTAGGGTTTAGGGGGTTTAGGGGGTTTAGGGTTTAGGGTTTAGGGTTTAGGGTTTAGGGTTTTGCCCTTTTGAATGGGGGTGACGCTGTTTCTTCCTGGTCGAGTTTTAGGTGTACACTTTCGTATTAGTGTTTGGGGTTAATTAGGGTTAATTAGGGTTAATTAGGGTTAATGAGGGTTTAGGGTTTAGGGTTTAGGGTTTGTGGTTAGGGACTGGGAAGACTCTGCTTGCTCGCGCAATAGCTGGGGAGGCGGGGGTCCCGTTTTTGCATGCGTCGGGATCAGACTTCGAGGAAATGTTTGTTGGAGTTGGTTAGCTGCTGCTGCTCTTGCTGCTGCTCTTGCTGCTGCTGCTGCTGCTGCTGCTCGTGCTGGTGCTTCTACTGCTGCTCGTGCTGCTGCTGCTGCTGCTTCTGCTGCTGCTCGTGCTGCTCCTGCTGCTGCTGGGGATGCTGCAGCTGCTCATGCAACTGGGGATGCTGCAGCTGCTGCTCGTGATTCTGCTGCTGCTGCTCATGCTACTGTTGCTGCTGCTCGTGCTGCTGTTGCTGCCTCCGTATGTGTTGCTGCAGTAGGTGTTGCTGCTGCTATATTAGGTTTAGATTTTCTTTGTTTTTTTTTAGTTTTGTTTATTTCTATCTCTGCTTTATCCACCGCCGTCCCCTCCACATCAACAACAACAACTACTGCTGCTGTTGCTGCTGCTGCTGCTGCTGTTTGCATGCAGGTGCAAGCCGCATTAGGAGTCTCTTTGCTGCAGCACGAGCGAAGGGGAGGTGTCTCCTCTTCATTGACGAAGTTGATGCTGTTGCAGGCAACCGAAAGTTGGAT
>NW_013549918.1:34448-36948 GCF_000499425.1 Eimeria acervulina
TGCTAATGCTGCTGCTGCTAATGCTGCTGCTGCGAATGCTGCCGATGCTGCTGTTGCTAATTTTGCTTCTGCTAATGCTGCTGCTGCTAATGCTGCTGCTGCTAATGTTGCTGCTGCTGCTGGCGTTGTTGCTGGCTATGGTGATTCCAATGCTGCTGCTGCTGCTGCTGCTGCTGTTAATGCTGCTGCTGATGTTAGAGCTGCTATTAAACCAGCTGCTGGGGTATATTCTCTGCTGCAGCAGCTGCTGCTGTTGTCGCTTCATCTGCGACAGCCGCAGCAGCAGCAGCAGCAGCAGTAGGAGCAGCAGCAGCAAGACTGTGCAAGAGATGCTGCTGTTGCTGTCTCCTCGTTTTGCTGCAGGCGCTGCTGCACTATGAGACCCTTACAGCAGATGAAATCCGTGCTGCTGCTGCGGGTACACTGGAGCTGAGCAGCAAGCCCAAGCAGCAGCAGCAGCAGCAGCAGCAACAACAACAACGTGCAGTTAACTCTGTCGCAACCGGCAGCAGCACCGGCAGCAGCAGCGGCAGCAACAAGACCAACAGCAGCACCAACAATAACAGCAGGAGCAGCAACAATAACAGCAGCAGCAGCAACAGCGGCAGCAGCAGCAGCAACAGCAGCAGTTCTCCTACGCTGCAAGCAGAGACAGCAGCGGGCAGTAGCAAGGAGACAGCGCAGTGAGGTGGCCGTACACCCTGCGCGTTTGCTGCAGCAGCAGCAATCGCAGCAGCAGCAGCAGCAGCAGCAGCAGCAGCAGCAGCAGCAGCAGCAGCAGCAGCAGCAGCAGCAGCAGCAGCAGCAGCAGCAGCAGCAGCGAGCCGCAGTTGCGCCTTTGCTTCAAAGAGACAGCTCGAGAGACAGTTCCTCTCTCTTTTCTTTATGCAACAAATTATGATTAATACCCCACAGCACTCTAAACCCTAAACCCTAAACCCTTCCTCTTAGGGTTTAGGCCGAAGTCTTTCTAGGGTTTGAGGATTAGAACCCTCGCTGGCAGCAAAACCCTAAACCCTCAGCTAGCCAGCTACAGATACAGCTAGCTAGCAACAGCTAGCTACAGATACAGATAGCTATAGATACAGACAGGTAGCCAAGCAACAGATAGCTAGCCGTAGCTAGCTGTAGCTAGCTGTAGCTAGCTGTAGCTAGCTATACCTAGGGGGCAGAGACAGCTCCCTGGTGTCTCCTGCTCTGCATGCGCCTCCTCATGTGCTGCTGCAGCAGACATAGCTGCTGCTCGCGGTGAGGCAGCAGCAGCAGCAGTAGTAGTAGTAGCTTTAGTAACAGGGGCAGCAGCAGTAACAGCAGCAACAGCAGCAGCAACAGCAGCAGCAGCACCGGGAGGGGTAGACAAACATATCGGCACTGCACAAGACAGCTGCAGCAGCTAGTGCTGCTGTTGCTGCTGCTGAGTATGCTGCAGCGGTAACACATGCAGCAGCAGCAGAAACAGCATGTGCAGCAGCTGCAGCAGCGAGGCCTGCTACTGCAGAGCAGCCCTGAAGTCCTTGCTGAGCCCTCCTCAACAAACCCTAAACCCTAAACCCTAGATTTACAGCCAACATCAACTGGAGGGGCGCCGCCAATAAGAAAAACAAACCCTAAACCCTAAACCCTAAACCCTAAGCCCTAAGCCCCAGGGAAGGCTGACGGCTGCGAGTGTTGCGGGGCTGCTCTTGTTTCTGCTCGGAAGTAAAGATAGATATAAATTAAAATATAAATAATTTATATATTAATTAAATAAAACTTATTACTTGTTGGATAAGGCGTTTCTTGTTTTAGTAGCGGCTTTGTTGCTGCTGCTGCACTGCTGCTGTTGCTGCTGCTGCTGCTGCTCATGCTGTTGCGCATCGGCGCTGCTATTGGGGGGCCCTACATGCAGCAGCAGCAGCAGCAGCAGCAGCAGCAGCAACAACAGCAGCAGCAGCAGCAGCGAGATCTGTCTAGGCCCTGTTTTTGAACATTTCTGCTGCTGTCAATTAACTGCCCTTAACGTCGCAACAGCAGCAGCCGCAGCAGCAGCAGCCTCAGCAGCAGCAGCCTCAGCAGCAGCAGCGGGTCACAGCAACAACAACAACAACAACAACAACAGCAGCAGCAGCAGCAGCAGGATGAGTCGTGCTCCAGGTGGTGGGGGCTCTAAAGGCCCTCGCAACGGCACAACTGCATCAGCAGGAGGTGCAGCAGGAACAGCAGCAGCAGCAGCAGCAGCAGATGGAGATGATATTCAGTTTAACTGTCTCTTAGGTGTGCTGCTGGCCTTCCCTACCCCTGAGGAGACAGCAGCATTTGCACCTGTCTCTTTTGAGCTGTATCCTTCGCTGCTGCCTGTCAACGGCCTCCCGCTGCTGGAGTATGCAGTGGAGTTCATGCAAAGAAATGGTATTGCTGCTGCTGCTGCTGATGCTGATGCTGATGCTGTTGCTGCCGATGCTGCACTTGCTGATGCTGATGCTGCTGCTCCTTTTGCTGTATGCGTGCTGCTTCTTCTTCT
>NW_013549917.1:0-2303 GCF_000499425.1 Eimeria acervulina
TATATATATATATATAAGGGCCTCTGTGGGGCCCTTAAGAGGTGCAGGTTGTTGCAAAAGAGGTTTTCTAAGAGGCCCTAAAGACCTACCACCCCCTATGCCCACCCGTGGGGTACTACTCTATAAAGCCCCCTTATTGGGTGCTCTAGAAGGCCTTCAAGGCAACCTCTAAGAGTCCCTTTTACAGCCCTCAATGAGGCCTTCAACGGGGTCTGTAAGAGGCCCTAAAGAAGTGCTAATTGAGGCGCTGAAGTCGTAGTCTTATATAAAGTACCCCTATGGCTTACTCTGTGGGGCCCCAAATAATAAGGGGAGCCCTGAAGGGGAACGTCATCTCCCAGGACCCTCAAGAGTAAGTACACAGAGAGGAAAAGAAGGGGCCGGGGATGGGGGGAAGCCCTCGCTTCTGGGCCCTCCTCTTGGGGCCCTTCCAATGTTTCTGTGGGGCCCCCCCAAGCTGAAATACAGATTGGTTTAATTAGGGGCCCCATCTAAGAAGAGTGTTAGACTACAAACAGCCAACAGGTAGACCTACAGTTTGTCTTGCCCAGCGCAGTTAAATATATATATATATATATATATATTTATATTTATACATTTATACATCTATAATATTGAATATTTATATTTATTGAGGCCCGTGTTTGCAGCCAGAAACGGTGTGTGTTAAGTGGACTCCCCTTTAAATAATAATATTTCTCTTGTTTTCTAATTGAGGCGAAGACACCAGAGTATATATATATATATATATATATATATATATATATATAAGCAATAAAGCGCTGCTTAGCAGAACGAACATTTGCAAGGAAGAAGAGGCAGCAACAACAACTTGAGGGAGAAGGAAGCTGCTAAGGGTATTTAGACAGAAGATGAATAAAGATGCAACAAATAGACAAAGAAAAAACAAACAGAAAAACAATAACCCCATTAGAAAGAAGTAACTTGCTGTATCTTTAACCATGCATACATTTGTAGTGCTAGTACAACGATAATGATTAATGTATGCACAATATATATCATAATAACTTATATATATATTATACTATATATAATAATAGAATAATGCATATGCATTGTATGAACCATTAATATATATAATATATATATAAGATGAACAGAAGATGCAGAGACACAAGAAAACAGAGAATATACAAAAAGAATTAAAACACTGAGACCTCAAGGCCATCCATCAATTCTCCCATGCAGCAATATCAAATGCGTGTATATGCATGTATAAATATATATTATGCACCATAAACATACATATAAGTATATATATATATATATATATACTTATATGCATATTTAGCATAATAATGTTTGTATATACTCTCTGCCATATTCTACATATAAGAATCTCTGTTATCCCCTAAGGAGAGTAGTACGACTTCTATGCTGTTTTCTGCTCTCTCTTCTTCTCTTTACTTTAATTGAATTCCTTTGCTCTTCTTTTTAAGCATCTATTGCGCTGTTGGCTGCAGCAAACAAATGAAGAAAAGAGGCTCCCGATGCTGCATTCAAAAGAACTTAAAATAAAGGAGGAGCTCCCTAGGACCAATCAAATCCATACAAAGCCAATCAAGGCGCATGCATGCATGCATGCAAGAGGCACTGCAGCTGCAACGTACGCTTCAGAGCCACCTATATATATATGCATATATATACATATATATACATATATATGTGTATATATATATATATATATATATATATATATATATATATATGGTAGATAGCCTGCCCCTTTTGTGAGAATAACATTTTTGGGGGCTTTACTTAATGCATGCGGCGCCATAAAACTTGTCTGGTCCTGTCTTATATGCATGCAGCTCTGCTGTGAGCTGTTCAGACCTCCTCCTGTATGCATGCATGCACCGCTGTGAAACTCGGGGCTTTCTAAATGCATGCATGCATGCTTGCATGTCAGCATGCATGCAGCACACCCTACCAAGCCCGCACGTTTAAAAGCAGCAGCTGGTAGTTCTTTTATTACAACCCCAACAATGCGGAGGACTGTCAGGTCCTTTAAACAACAATACCGCTTAAATACGGTAAACACAGAGAGACAATAAACGGATCTATACAATAACAATCACCTAATAGCACTACAGCGTACACTTCATAGAATGCATGCAAGATGTGATATGTACTGCCGTACACGTACGTAGATGCATTTAAATGCATGCATATATATATAAATATATATGCATATTCTTACGTGCAAATGCTATATATATATATATATATATATATCTCGTAGCTTGAATCTGTCCATACATATGCATTACAGTACATACATA
>NW_013549917.1:2403-32403 GCF_000499425.1 Eimeria acervulina
TATATATATATATATATATATATATATATATATATAAGTACAGCCTTCTTGGCCCTCCCCCCATTGCTTCTCCGAACGTCCACCGACAAAACCGCGGCTATGAGCCACCACCTGATCATTTCCCTAAAACGAATATCTTTTTTATTTGGTAGTCTCTGTTGTTGTTTCTCATTTATCTTTTTCTTCTCCTCTTCTCTCTTTTTCTGCCTGTATTTGTTCGCTCTGTGCTGTTGCTGCTTGCGCTGGTCTTTTATGTTATAACCCCAAGCCCAGCTAATTAATATATCAATTAGCATTTAGGACGCATCTGGAGGGCCATGAAGAGAGTGAGAAAAGGAGCTGAGAACCATCTCCTGGAGAAACGGGAAGGCCTTAGCATGGGGTGTGGGGAGGGCGCAGCAGAGCGGCAGCAGCAGCAGCAGCAAGAAAACAAAGAGACAAAAAAATGGATAGCTTAAGCTAACAAAGAGAAGTAAAGGAGAAGGATAGAGTACGTACACCGTAGGCCAATCCATAGGCAGCAAGATACAACCAAGGAGAGCAGAAATACAACTTAAGAACAAAGGAAGCAAAGACACATACACTAGCATATTTGCAATAGCTTTGGGGCTTAGCTCCGAAGGTCTCCACCCTTCTTCTCCTCTTCTCTTCAAGCAGGAGCGATAAAGCAGCAAACACAAATTAAAAAGAGGAAAACAAATGAAGTCTAACACCCGCATTAATATCTCCACCGACACTGTCAATCCTCGTAGCCAGCCAGGCAACGCCTCCCAATACCGCGAGTCTCTGAGGGGCCGCACAGCCAATACCAATGGGGCTGTTGCTGTTCCTTGTGCTGCTGCTGCTGCTTTTGCTGGTGGTGCTTTTGTTGCTGCCTCCGGTGGTGATGCTGTTTCTGATGCGGCTGCTACTGAGGATGATGATGGTGTTGTTAGCGGTGCTGCAGCTGTATCTGCTCCTGCTGCTCTTGTCGTGTTTGCTGCTGCTGCATCAGGAGGGGGCCTCTTGCTGGGCATGTTGCTTGTGCTGCTGCACAGCCAGCTAGAAGAGCGGCAAGCCTCTGCCACAGCGGTGAGGTAAGGATTAACACCGCCGAGAGCAGCAAAGAAGACTGCTAGCATCAGCGAAGAGAAGATGTCCTCTAGGGGGGCCCCCATAAGCTGGAAGAAGAGAGCCCCCAGAAAAACCCAAGATGCTGAAATGAAGCCAAATGTTCGCAAGCATATTGTATAACCCCCGAGGCAATCTGCAGGCAATTCATAGCCTAAGAGCAGCAAAGTCACAGGAACGCCGCTGCGAGGCACCCTAAAATGGGTCCTTTTCAAACACCACACTATCACTACAGCTTTAAATACAACTCCAAGAAGGCCAATAACGAGCGCTGAAGACACCACATATACCACACTCAAAGGAGGCAGCGTCTCCTCTCCCCGCACATCTTCGGAGGCCTCTTGAAACCAAGGGGGCCTCAGCTTTGCTAACAGGCTGACGTTCAAGACTGACAAGAGGAGATCAACGGCAGCAAGAGCCAAGTGCTCAGCAAAAGGAGAAGAAGATACACACTGCCGCCGTAGAGGCTCCGTGTCGCCTGAACCCTGCTGATGTTCGTTTAATCTGTGACTAACAGAAGAACTATCCTCTTGGCTTTGTCCAGAATCTCGCTTTTGGGAGGTTGGCTGTGGTGTGTGGGGTTCCTGCAACTCCATGATGCCGTTTCAAACCAAGTTAAGCATAAATTTGGTTGGTGGGCGCCGTAGCGGCTACCAGCGGACTTGTGGCGGTGTCAGTGAAGGCCGCTGAACGAATTACAACTCCTGATACTTACATAATGCTAATTAACGTCAAAACCGTTAAAGAAAAGCCACTAAGACGGAAAGCAGCGGGGCAGTGGTGGCAGCATCAGGTCAGAAAGCAGTGCAGAACCTGCACGAGGGCGTCACCAGAAGAAGCACATCTTGTCTCATGAGATCTTCGTTTCCCAATATTTATTCTAAAATACATGCAAAAATAAGTTCAAATAAAGAAGCGAAATGCAACAAAATAGTCAGTCCAGACAGGTAACTTTGCCGTCCACCGCTGCTCGCGGTAGCTGGTTGCACATCGAGAAACCGACGGTAAAGAAGGCTCAGTTGAAAAGGTTTAGTGCATAATCTCTTTTGTTTGACAAGCTAGTATGTATTATTTAAGTTGGCTGAAAGACTTATCTCGTACGTTGTTTGGTTTGCGTTTCGGGGCGGGCGGGCGCGGGCGATGGTGCTGAGGCGGCTTCCCAGACCTGAAAAAGCATTGAATGGCCTTTGATTTGCATTTTTTGCACTAATATTACATTATATTTTCAAATGTTATAAGGGTTTTGTTTCATATATACAACATCTATGGGCATGCCAGCATGTTTATGCTGCAAGCCACCTCTTTTTTCCATTGGGACATCCTTAACGATCAGCTACGCAATTCGTGAACGGCTAGGTGTCTAATAGTTTAGAGAGGAAGTCTTTTCTCTGTTACTCTATAAACAAGAAATCTACACAAAATACATGAAATTGCGCTTTTTAGCGACATCTAATATCAGAAAAGCAGCTCGTATTTGCAAGAAGACAATGCATGTTGCATGTGAGTTAAGGATGTGTGCATGCTAAGGTGTGAGTCGGCTTCTCTTAAATATCTACAGCAACTCTTCAAACACCTTTTTAACATACCAATACAACTGTTATAAAGCCGTACAATTGCGTTTGTGTGCGTGTGCTGTATATAATCCAGCGCGTTGCAAGCGTTTGCTTTTGTTTTCTTTTAAATGAGCAGTATGTTGTACAAACCCCACAGACAAGAGGGAAACTCAAAGGCGTTCCCGTTCAAATTGAGGCGTTCGCCGAGGTACTACTTCATGAAAGAAGAAGCTGGAACAAACAATTTACAGTTCGAAACAATACAGAGAACAACACCAATGACGCAGTCACGTGTGTGTTGATATAGCACTGAATAAGTTAAGTACTGAAAGCTCTGCTCAATGCCATCTTCTTTTCGCTTCCTTTCCGGGGATCTCTTTACTCTACTGCACGTAGAGATGTTCCGCAGTTGAGCCATCACATAGCCCTATATTATTCAAGTCATTTCACCAAGTGTTTCTACTAAACTTTGTTAACAGCTTTCACTGCCACCTTAGCCCTATTGTTCGCTCTGTAGGAGTTTCTTCTCTGCTGACCGGAAGCCAAAGCAGCTTTCTCAGTAAAGAGGTTTCTTGTGAAGTTTTATTGCCCGGAAACTCTCTATTGAACTCCTTGATTAACGCTGCATCGCGGATGCAGGAAATGGTGAAATGCCCGTTAATGTCAGTAATTCTTTTAATCGAAAATTTCCAGTTGCTGGATGAGTACAAAGTTATATCGCCGTTGTATATACAGCCCTCTTGGCTGAATGGCAACACAAGCTGATTTCAGTGTTTCTTTTGTGGAGAACTCGAGAAAAAGAGGTTTGTTGTGGCTTTCGTATTGTTACAAACTCATATGGGGGCATCAGACGGCTGAAGCATTTTTTTTGCTTCTACCTTTGCTTTTCTCATTAAGACGGCGTCATGAATGCTGTACAGACAAGCCCCCCTGCTAAGAGGGTAGTGAATCCTATACCATGAAGCTTAAACCCTGAGACAAAGACTGTTTTGCACTGTGTTGTGCGGAGACGAAGCAGGTTAAGCTTAAAGGGGACCTCTTAGCTTCCGGCTCTGAACACCCAGCTAAAATCCCTAAACTCTAAACCTTTGCCGTCCTAACAAGACCTCACCCCGTTCGAAGTGTGTCAGCTACGGAATCATAAATGTGCCGAGTTGCAAGGAGGGCCCCACCGGGGTCTCCGTTAAGAAGCCTGAAAGGCACACGTGTACATAGACCGCGGCGAACAGAAGGGCGACGGAATTGCCCTTCTTGAGGGAAGACGCTCGCGATGTCGAGAGAAAACCAAAGTGTAACCGGCTGCTGGGCAGCACGCCCCCCACAGTGTGGATGGGGCTCGTGTTTCAAGTACTAACTAACGCACAGAGGAGGCCCAGGGACCTCCCCTCAAGAAGAGCAAAATCACACAGACAGCAGCACTGCCTGTTTCTCTACAGCACGCATGCGGTTCAGAGTCAACATGCGGCGCACCCATACAAATCTGTGTCTCTCCTCCGCGCTGCGCAGCGCGACAGACCCCTTTTGGGCTTCGTTAAGCGTTGCTGCAGGCCTTTCTTCATCTTCAGCTTGTCGGGACACTACCCCAAGTGAAGACACCGGAGCAGACTCACTTAGTTGGCATGATGCGGAATGTACGCACAACCCATGGGGGCCCCCTGCAGCAAATAACCCGGAGCCTTGCCTGCTAGGGGAGTCAGGGCCTTCTCTTCCTCTTCTCGGGGACGCACAACAACCCAAGGAAGTGCTGCTGGGGGGCGGGGCCCCACAGCTTCGCTGCGGGCCCTACCAGGAGCCCCTTGCCCCAGAGGTTCTGTTTTATCGGGGGCGCCGACAGCTGTGCTGCGGTTTCTGGTGTCTTCTTTGGGCTTGTGGAGAGTGAGGGGGCTGGCGAGGGCCCAGGGACCCCCCCCTGGGGGCCCGAAAGGGGCCCCCTTGGCTGCACCTGCAGCTGGGTCGTGGTGCGCTGGGAGCAGCAGCATTCCGTTTGGCTGCCTGCTCGGCAGCAGCGGGGAGTTCTGGATGATCTGCTGCTTCGCGGAAAGGGAGCTGTCTGCGTTGAAGCCGAAGCCACAGGAGTACCCGGCCACAGACAGGAGTTCTTCTCCCAGAGAGGTCTCAAGCTGAGTTGTTTGCTGCTCTACAAAAGGGCGAAACTGAAGGAAACTCTCGGGACTCTTGGGGGGGCCCTCCGCAGGCTGAAACAGAGGGAGGGGAGCAACAATCGGTGGGGGGCCCCCAACAGGGTACGGAAGTGTCGGTGGTAGGGGCCCTCCGGGGCCCCCTTCGTGGCTTGGCGGGACAAACTCGCCATGAGGCAGACTCATTTCCGCCTCCTGCAAACTCGGATTGGTGGAAAGGGGCATCATGGGGGCCCCGTCGGGTGCCCGCGAGATGCTGGCGGGAGCAGGGGGAGGGGGCCCCCGGCCGTCTGTTGGGGCAGCGAAGGGCTGGCAGCAGAAGTAGCTTGCATTGTAAAGGGCACCAGAACTCTTGGATGGACAGGGTCCTGGAGCTGTTGGGGGCCCCTCGGTAGCATTGCAGCTGGTCACCGGCAGGGCCTCATCAGCTGTAGTTGTGACAGCTGAGAAGAAACCCGTATTGGCTTCTGTTGAAAAGGGAGATCTTTCTTTAGGGGAGGGCCTCCCGCACATGGGGCTGTCCGCAGTAGTGAAGACGCCTCTGCATTGCATTAGGGGCAGCTGCAGTTGCAGCTCCGGGGGGCGGTTCCCTGCTGCTGCGTCGGCATCTGTGGCATCTGAGAACGAGGGCCCTCCCCAAGGGATTGAACCATCAGCTTTGCTGCCCCCCTCCGCGTCTGCTCCTCCCTCATCCTCTGGCAGCAGCTCACCTGCATCGCCGTCTCCTGATGTGCCTTGAACCCACGCATGGGCCTCCCCGGGGCCCTTAGGCGCAAAGGGGCCCCCCGAGGCAGAGACGCATCTAGACATGTTGTGCACGCCGTCCCCTTGCAAGGGGCCCCCATGTGGGAAGTAGGACCCCACACCACCGGGGCCCTGACAGTCTCCTGGGGTCCCCAGAAGGGGGCCCCCTCTAGTAGCGTCTGTTGGGGGCCCCCCGCGGGGCACCTTACTCGACAAGGAAGGAGGACGGCGACGCACCTGCTGACCTTGAGGGGATTTGGGGCGGTGCTGCTGCTCTGTCTTTGTGCAAATGGCGCTCCCATCCTTCTTACAAGCCCATTTAGAAGAACCGCTGCCCCGTACAAGCCACGCTGCGATGCAAGCCGCATGCACCAAACACCACCAGGACAAGAAGCTGCTGCAGCAACCACAGTTACCTTGCAGGCAGTCTACTGCACCTCATGCAACTGCAGCGTGCAGCTGCTTCTGTGGACCTTCAACTGCAACAGCAGCAGCACGAGCAGCAGCAGCAACAGCAGTGGAGGTAGTACGATAAGATGTACGTCTTATTGAAATGCCTTACCGGGCTCATCCTCAGAAAGACCTTCTCCATCGCTATCGTGGAGTTGGCGTCCTTTGTCGATGACTTGTCGCAGAAAAGATCTCGCCAGTTCAAACTGGGACTTCATATCTTTTTCGTCCTGCAGCATCCCAGCACCCCTAAACCATAAACCCTAAACCCTAATCCCTAAGCAACGGGCTTCTTTTCTTCCTGCACCATTTACGGCGCGCTGCACGCTGTGCGTCTAACCCGCAAACCCTAAACCCTAAACCGTAAAGGCTACGCGCGTAGACCGGAGGCCCTGCCAGTAGGAGTAGAGGGGCCTCGCTCTCTGTGGAGGTGCTGCGTACGCCTGGGCTATAGGGGAAGAGCTTCATGGCTTCTTCTTGTTCTCCTCTGTACTTGACTTTCCAGAGACCCTGCTGAAAATAAATGCCCCGGACACCACTAAAAGGCTTCTTCCCCACATTAAACCTCTTCGCTCTCCCGCCCTTAGGCCGACTAATCTTCTTTAGTTGCTCAAGTTCTTCAAACCAAGGATTGGCACTGGGGCTAAGCCCCTCGCCTCCGCATGCATCGGGTGCTCGAAAGCCCACATCACCCGACTTCCCCGGAGCCTCCTCCTGGGGGGCCCCTCCTACACGGGGGGCCCCTCCTAGACAGGGCGAAGCACACTCTGGAAGCGGCAGCTCCTGAGCTGGGGGCGCCCCCGCCGGATGGGGCCCTCCTGCAGCGGTGTATGCACCGGCCGAGGCCTCTGGGTTCTTGAATGAAAGATGTGGAGACACCATCGGGGCGGGGCCCTCTGCCCTGTTGTCCCCAGGAGCCGCTACCTTCCCGTTGGTGGGCCCCCCAATTAAGTCATTGCGTGCGACTCGCCGAGGGCCTTGGGGAAGGGGGGGCCCCTCCGAAGGTCCATCGGTGGCCCCCCGCGGCGCCTGGCCCTTCTTAGAAGAGGCCCCCCCACCGGGGCAATCGCTACCCTTTCGCACCTTTGTGGTGTTTTCGCCGCTCTTGGCTGCGTCTTTCCTTTTCTTGCATACACCTGCACCGCCGGAGGCCCGAGGCTCAAGAGGGGGGCCCTTAGCGCTGGGCATACAGCCAACGTCTCCTCCATAAGGGCCCTCCCGTGCAGCAACCCCTCCCGTCCCATGAGCAGCAGCAGCAGCAGCAGCAGCAGCAGCAGACCCTACTGACGCTGGTGCAGCTGCTGCAGCCTGCTGCTCCCGCTCCTCTTCAGGGTTCTTGCCTTGGCTCGCCTCTCCTGAGCTGGGCAAGGGGACCTGCGTCCCTCCGGGGGCCCCCCCGCTGGGGGCCCCTCCCGGCGCCCCCGGGGCTCCCGGCGCTGCAGCGTCGCTGTGCCCGTAGGGTAGGGCGGGGGGCACTTGGGGCGGCAGCGGTTCCTTCATTAGAGAAGCCAAGGAAGTGCATGTCTCCTCATCTGTAGGCAATCGGCTTGTGCGCAAGACGAACTTGCGGGCCCACTCGCACATTAGTCTCGCGCGTTCGTAGCCGTACAGCTGAACAGACAGGCAAACACACAACACCGAGGTGTACAGACACTGCAGGTGCAGATGCTGCTGCTGCTGCTGCTGCTGCATGCCCCATGTGCACAGCAGCAAAAAACGACATAGCCAAATACATCTGAGCAACAACAAACCCACAAGGCTCCGGCAAAAGACGCAGCGGCACAACTGAGAGATGGAGAGAAGAGGGACGTGGGTCCCCCCTCTTGTGCAGTGTATGTGTTGGGGTGTATGCTCAGGTAGGGGGCAAGAAGACGCATCCCTAGCCTTCCTCACCCTGCAAGAGAAAGACTTTTGTTTCTTCGTTCCTTCTATCAACAGCTCCGCTCTCCACGCCTCCTTCTTACGATGAAAATACATCTTAGCCATCACCTCCGAAGGCCGCACCGCTCGGGGACGGGGGGTCGCCTTGGGGGGCCCCCCGCCTCCTTCTCCCTTCTCAAATGCGCCTGAGGGCTGCTTGTGCCCGCTTAGGGGGGCCTGCCGCACGGGGCCCCCATGAGGTGGGGGGCCCCCGGGGGCCCCATGGCATCCCACTGAGACCGACTGGCTGGAGTCCTTGGGGGCGCCATCTTCCTGGGCAACCCCCTGAGCGGCTCCCCCCTTGCTCCTAGGCTTGGGGGCCCCCTTACCTGGGGAGTGCTGTTTAAAGAATTTAGCGGGCCTTGTGCCTGAAGAAGGAGCAGGGGGCCCCCCTCCCTCGACAGTTGA
The DNA here is from genome assembly GCF_000499425.1 of Eimeria acervulina. NCBI lineage: Eukaryota > Apicomplexa > Conoidasida > Eucoccidiorida > Eimeriidae > Eimeria > Eimeria acervulina. Next base: position 10,727 of record NW_013549917.1, read on the forward strand.
GTCTGCCTTTCTCCTAAAGGTACCCCCACTTTTAGGTGGCCGGGGGCCCCTACTCTCTGCTTTAGGTAGAGGGGGCCCCGCCAAGCCCATAGGCGCATACACCCCACCATTTCCAGGTTGCTGCAAGCCACTCACGTGCGGCTGCTGAGGAGACTGCTGCGGTGCCCGCTGCTGCTGCGGAGGTGGATGCTGCTGCTGCTGCTGGTGATGCTGCTGCTGCTGCATAGGCTGCCACGGTCCCCCACCTGTCGGCCCCTCTGGGCATCCTTTCAGGCCTCCTGAGGGCCCCTGAGGGGCCCCCATGCACATGCCGAAGGGGAACTGAGCAACGGGAGGCCCAGGAGGAGCAGCAGCAGCAGCAGGGGGAGGCTGCAAGGCGTCATTCTGTGCTGCTGCTCCGGGCTGCCACTGCTGAAGATGCTGCTGAGTTGATATATGGGGTACGTCTCCCACAAAGGGCCCCGAGGCTAAGGGGGAGACACCATAAGGGGGGGGCGCCTGAGCAGGCATCATGCAGGGGCTCGCACACCCAAAGGAGACGCCTCTCTCAGCAGAGCAGTCTAGTGAAGGCTGCCATGGAGGCAATTCCCCCATGTTCACAGGGGCATGGGGGGCCTCCCCGTTATGGGGCCCTGGGGCCCCCCCTCCTTGCTGCAGCACTGGGGGACGTTGTTGGTGCAGCTGCTGCTGCACCACCTGCTGGCCTTCGTAGTACAAATGCTGCTGCTGCTGCTGCTGGTGGCGCTGAGGCAGCAGCAGCCAGGGAGGGACTGGGGCCCCATCCGTGGGCTCGGGCTGCAAGGGTACTGGACCCATAGGAGGGCCCCCCTGGTTCATTGGGGGCTGCTGCTCAAGCGGCTTAGGAGAGCAAGAGACAGTTGGGGAGACAACGCCTTGAAAAACTGCCTGGGGGCCCCCCCCTCCCAAACCAGTGCTGTAAGAGACAGGGACAGGGAGGGGCCCCCCCCCGTGCGGCCTCTGCGTGGCGCAGGGCCCGGCTGAGTCTGCTGTTTCCTGCAGGGATGCCATTCGGGTGTCACCTGGCCAGGGGCCCTGCTCAGGAGGGGGGGGCCCCCCTGATGAATCCATGCCTAAAGCAGTGGTTAGCTTCAGCGTTCACAGGGGGAAGAAAAGGCGAAAGGAAATGCATAGGGACCTGCTGCGGCTGGGGGAGCTGCAGCGTGAAGGGGCGGTTCGGCACCGAGCCCTCTTAAAGAGAAAGAAGCAGGGAGAGTAGTGTAGTAGCAACAGCAGCTGCTGGTGCTACTGCAGCCGCTGCTGTTGCTGCTGCTGCTGCAGAAACACAAAGGGGCCTCAAGGGACAGCACGCCTAAGCTCGCGCGCCGGACAAGGGGCAAGGAGGGCGGGCGCATCGGGCTTTATAGATCCTCAGGGGCCTTGGCTTGTGTGAAACATTTAACCCCTTTGCATTTAAACTTATTTAGGCGCACGAGGGAGGAGAAAGAAAGAGACCTCAAGCCCTGGCTAGCTGAGACAGGGCTCCTGCGAGCGCAGCCGACACCGGCAGAGCTGCAAGACAGCCAGTAAAAGGGGGTGTCCTAAGGCAGGCATGAGTGAATTAATGATAGAAATAAACAAAAGAGAAGCATATTGAGGTATTTATATGCCTACGCACTTGTATTAAGGTCAAGGGAAGCCGTGGGCCGTTGGGTGGAGGGCCTGGACAGACGTGCTGCTCTCGCTCTACAACTCCGCAGCCCCTGGAGCGACTGGCTTAAATCTGCAGCATATATTTGCATTTCTTTGTCTATTTATTTGTTTTAAACCATTCTTTTAACTCTAAGAATACAAATAAACGCTCTAACCCCCCCGTCCATGCAATATAGATAACCACACCACCCCAGCTCCTGCCATGGGTCCTCAGTGAGCTTAGGCACACCCGCTGTTCGCCTGTATCCACACTGCGACCTCTAAGTTATTTCAGTGCTATTGCTTGGCCTTTATCCTTCTGTTATTGAGTAAAAACCCTGAATTGTAGATCAATATCATCAGGAGCAGATACGCGTTCGCCCGACTGGCGTAAGACCTGTCGAACAGCACTGTCGGCTCACTGCATCTGTAGACACCGCAGTCTCTATACACCCCAATGTCTGCGCATTATACTGGCTGTGTATAGCAGCTTCTATTTTTGCAAGTAAGGCAGTGTATGCGCAGTGCAGTCAATGTTCTTACGCTGCAGGATGTACACTAGAGAGCATCTGACACACCTCAGCTAGTCGGTACCTTGTAACAGTCTGTACAGTTTGACCTTTTCCTTGCTGACTTTGGTTCGGCTGCATAGTTCTTTCAATGCCCAGAGCCTTTCAGAGGGCCACACTAAAGCTACCCATGCAGCCAACCATGCAGCCAGATCTGTCGGAAGCTGCTCTATGCGTCTCTATTTCAGGGTAGCTTGGCTACTGAGGGCCGGCTCAGTGCTCAATAACTCCATAAGGCGCGGCTTTGCGCATCAAAACGGGGCCCTGATATGCTTGCACTTGGGGCTGCCTTGCAGCAGGAGCTGCAAGGCCCTGTCAATAGATTGCTTAGTAGGGGCTGAGATAGGTTTTGATAGAATTTAAGTGGCTGTGTACACAGTCTGCAAATATGCCTACTTCATCACCCTTTCAAGTTCAGTAACAACAGAGAGCATAGCTCAATTATTCATTATTCTAAGTGGGAGCCTCACAACTTCCCGAAAAACATTATTACTGAAAGAGAGCAGAAGCTTCTTAACATATTATGGAGCCACTGCGAACAGCGCGGTGGCTGACACTCTAACTGAACGCACCAACAACAAGCTTGGGCAGTGCTTGATACTTCATACCTAGAGAAATAATTAAGACAGATTGACGCCCTGAGTATTTTCTTGCTGTGATCTGCGCCCTCCCTGCCTTCGCTTGCATCAGAGCCTCGCCTTACGACCGCTGTGAAGTTGCTCGTTGGCTTCCCTTCAGCGCATATTTTTAACTAGTGGGGGGTACCCGTACTCCAACTTGGCTAAGATGATAGGGTAAAGGCACAGGCCTTTGCCTTTCTGAACAATGGCCAGGCCACCGACTCAGCCTCCTGCCAGGGGATACTGCACAACAGTAGCGGCGGCAAATATGAGGTAGCATTTGCCCTTCCAGTTTGTGTTTCCCTTCTCTGTTTTGGGGGCTCTTACCCCCTTCATATCTTCGTTCTCTTGCGTTGATTGAGCCGTCCCTGGCTGGACAGTGAAAAGCACCTGGGAGCGTAGACTTCTCTGCAGCAACGTGTGTTGCAATACATCAAATCTTACTCATCTTCTCTCTGCGTCAGCATCAACATGGTTTCTGCAACGCCACATCCCTACAAGAGCCTCCAGTAGACTCTGCTGCAGTATACGTGTTACAGTTAAGGAGGAGCCGTTGGTGCGTGCCCTCATCCTACAATTGCTCAGCTGTGGGCGGGCTCAATCGAAGACTCCGGCGTCTCCTGCGTTTTAAAATAAAACCCTACAGAAACAACTGTGGCATTTTAAGAGATGCCCTTCTATATAGGGGTTGGGACAGGCCTCATTCGGGGCTAACTTGAACAACGCCGAAAATCCTTATCCCCTGAACTTTAGCGCTCCCTCCACTCACTCAGCAAAACACCGCTTAACTCTCAGTGAATTTGAAAAGGCTCAAAGCTCTCTATGGGGTCTGCATAAGGACTACTTGCATTGCGCGTCTGGGGGGCAACAGGAAGAGCAACGGGGCCCTCTGACTGCAGCAGCTAAGGTGGCAGCGGGCTGTCGCTCCATTGACAACACTTTGAGACGTAAGCTTGTGGAGTTTATGCCGCTACTTGGGTTTTAAGATGTATGTACTACTCCTCCTATTCAGTATTTTAAAATACTGCATCTCCCTTTGGGGTTTGGGATGTACGAACTACTCTTTCTACTTAACATCTATAAAATGGTATTATTATTCAGGACCTGCGTAAGTGCCACCGAAAAGAGCCCAAGGCTCCATGTTGCTGGCGTGCTGCTGGCCTCATCTCCTGCTAAATACTGAAGGGGTCTTAGCGCCTCCGCAACTAAGAGGTGTAAAAGAAAACAAAAGGGCAACTACTTAGAGCGACACTTGATGACATGAAAAACAAGAAGACAGCTACTTCTTAGGCCAAGGCTAAATCATCTGCGCCCTCTCACGGCATAACAAGGGAGAGCTATTGTCTATCCTCTTCCGTTTCAGTTGTTCTCTTGAATATATACTGCATGCAATTGAGCTGCTTTCTACAACGTCTGCATGCGGTAGCACTAAGGGCGTGTAGCTGCCTATTGTACGCGCATAGCTGCGAGTTCTCCTTTGTGTCTAGACAACTGAAACCGAAAGCAACGATAGCTGAATAAATGCAAGAAAAAAAAAGATTGCATGCCACTGTATTAAGACCGTTGGGGCTGCGCCGCGGCAGCCTGCAGGGTTTCAGGCAACAAAAACACGGCGTCCCTGGCCTTTGCTGATAGCAACAAAGAGGGGCGTGCTCCGCGTTCAATAAATGAATAGAATATGCAATGTGGAGCTCGAGCCAACAAGACTAAAAACAAAAATGTAACTCAATAACAAACCCTGCAACAGCAGGGCAAAAATGCATGTCCCACATCCGTGTAAATAAATAAACTCTAGAAACGCTAATCAATCAAGCTGCAAAAATCAATGTAGTGCCTAACAGCTCAAGCTGCTGTTGCTGCTGGTGCTGCTGCTGCTTCTAGCCATCAGCCCGGCAGTACAACATGCTGTTTGCTGCAGATTCGGCAAAGACGTAAAAAACCGCCCAAGAGAACATAACCGACAAAGTCTTTGCGGGTGTACACAAGACAAGGGCATTATATTAATATTATTATTATAATATTATTATTATTATCACTATTATTATTAATAATAACGGGTGGACGGGGAGACAAGGGGCATGCACAACGGAGACAAGCAGTCTACGAATGAAATGTGCAAATGAAATAAATATAAATCACATATGCAAAGAAACACATGACGTCTGAAGGATGTGGGGGAGACAACAACAGAAAATAAGAGGGGAGGGGGCCTTAGAGGAGACAAGAACCGCATGCGCCCTCTGCAAAAGAGACAGCCACGAAACGGTACCTGCGCCCCAATAATAGGCCATCTCTTCCTGGATTGGCTCCGAGCAAACAAAACAAACAGCTAAGGAAGAAGCCCCTCTTGAGGGCCTACCAATCATTCTGCCTCTGCTGTTACGTTAAACAACTGAGGCCCTGAAAATAATATTGAACACGGGCTCTCCCCGCTTGCCTGAAATGCACGGCTGCAGTCAGGGGCATCCAGAGGCACTGGCCGTACCCCGCTGCTTCCGCTTCCTGATACAAAAGACATCAGCTGCACTCCGTCCCCTTCTGCTGCTCCACCTACCCCTGCTCCCGCTGCTGCTGCTGCTGCTGCTCCGCCTCCCCCACACACCACCTCCAGAGGGTCTCCGTGCTGCTGCTGCTCCTCTTCCTGCTGCTCCGGGTGCATCCCCTCACGGACAGGACCTTGCATGCCCTGCTGAGGCAGAAGCACCAGGCTGTCTGATATAGAGCTATCCACAAAGCCAGTACCACTCGAAAGGGCTGCTGCAGGCCCTTGCTGCTGCTGCTGCATCTCGCTGTTGTCGCTCCAACAAACATCTGGCTGCTCCCACAGAGACAAAAGCCTCTCCGCCTTCCATGCAGGAGGCTGCTGCTGCTGTTGTTGCTGTGCGTGCTGCGGACCGAAGGTTGCATCCTTTGCCGTTCTCTGCTGCTGCTGCAGCTGCAGCTGCTGCTGCAGCTGTTGTTGCAGCTGCTGCTGCTGCAGAGGCTGCAGCAACGAATTCGCGGGGTCTGCGCCAAGAGCCCTATCAAATACCGTAGCGCTGTCTTGGGCCAGTGGGTGTAGAGGGTGCTGCTGCTGCTGGTCTGGCTGCCACATGCCATCCTGCACTACTCCTGCGTTTGTTTGCTGCTGCTGCTGCTGCTGCAGAAGTAGCACGGCTTCTTGGGGTAGGCTGGGTTGTTGTGAAAGAATATGTTGAAGACTCCCGCAAAGCTGGTTCTGCGGCAGCTGCTGCTGCTGCTGTCGCTGCTGCTGCATGCCGTCCCATGGAAGCCGCTGCTGGCGCGGCATCCAGGAGTACAGTTGGTGGGATGTCTGCACCTGCTGTTGCTGCTGCAGCAGAGGCCTCCGCCTATGACCTTGCGCCGTCTGCTGCTGCTGTTGCTGCTGCAATTCCTTATGGCTATACCGTCCCTGGCGTTGCGAATGCAGCAGCAGCAACTGTTGCTGCTGTTGTTGTTGCTGTTGCTGTTGCTGTTGTTGTTGTTGCTGCTGCTGCTGCTGCCTGAGCTGTCGCTGCACACCTTTCGGCAGCTTCCGAGCGAGCGGCGGAAGAGCTGCTGATTTCTGTCCCGAGAGGTGGCGCTGCTGCACCAGTGTCTTGTTATGCTGCCCCAGAAGTCGCCCTTGCTGCTGCTGCTGCTGCTGCTCTCTCGCATTGACCGCGGGTGCCTGTACAGGGTAGTCTGGGCAAAGGGCCCCTCCTTCAAAAGCCCAGGATGGCCCCACTGCTGTTTGGGGAGGCGCAGTTCCTGGAATGAAGTTCGGCCCCCCCTTTGGCTGCTGCTGCTGCTGCTGCTGCTGCTGCTGCCGGTTGTTGTCGGTTTGGTGCTGGCCGCGGATTGCCTGTTGAGCCTTATCTTCCATGTCTTGGCGCGCCGCTATATCTAACAGATCCCTGTCCTGGGGGGCCCCCTGCTGCAGTGCTGCTGCTGTTGCTGCACATCCCGCTGCCGCTCCCCCTGAGAAGGAGAATGGAGACTGGCAAGGAGCAGGAGAGGAAGTGCAGGTGCTGTTGCTGCTGCTGTTGTTGCTCGAAGAGCTGCCCAAGCTGCTCCTGCTGCTCACCTCCCCTTCTCCCAGCTCCGCAAGAGCCCCCAAACCACAAGGGGTAGCAGCAGCAGCAGCAGCAGCTGCTGCTGCTGCTGCTCCTGCAGAACCTGTCAGGCCCTTCTTCGGGGCAGCTGCTGGCGCCACTGTGACTCCACGCATTTCCTCGGGGCCGTGCTGCAGCAAACCAACAAAACACGCAAACGACCATTGCTGCCGCTGTCACTAAGCCTATACACACACCTTTTGCTGCTGCTGCTGCTGCCGCTGGTGCTGGTGCTGCTGCTTCTGCAGGGGAGGCGGTGCTTACCGCGTGTCGGCAGAGGTTGCCCACAGCGCAGCGGCCCAGCTGCCACTTAACGCAGAGCGCCGTTTTGTAGACTTCCCTGCAGCAAAACAGCAAAGCCCCACAAAAAAGACACAATGCATGCGCGTGCAACGAGGCGGACTGCAGCAGCAAGCAGTAATGGAGCCGCAGCAGCAGCCCCAACGGCGTGCATGCAAGAGAGAAACAAGAAGTGCGGGAGCTGCCGATCAGCAGCAGCAGCAGCAGCAGCAGCATCCCCAGCAGCAGCTACTGCTGCTGCAGTTGCAGTTGCTGCTGCTGCTGCAGCAGGGGCAGCAGCAGGTAGTGCGGCTTACCCTGTGGCTCTGAGTTCCTGGGGTTGGTGAGCGTAGGAGCAGTCTCTGTTAATGCAGCGGCCAAGCTGCTTCAAACGCGGGCAAAGAGAAGTGCGGCGGAGGTCTGGGCTCGCCCGCAGCTCTAAGGTATTATGTGCAAACTGGCAGCTGGGGCCTCTATCGCAGCGGCCTCGGGAGAACCATGGGCACATCTTCGTCTGCATGCAGCAGCACACACACAAACACAATCTCCTTAGAAACTCCCAGCTAAACGCAACACCCGCATGCAAGCTGCTGCTGCTACAGCTGGTGCAGCAGCACCGGTAGTGCTGCTGTAGCAGCAACCCATGCATGCAAACACCAGCAGCTGCTCTTGCGGGCATAAGCAGCTACACAACACGCAAATAAATAGAGAAACTGCAGGTGCTGCTTCCGCTGCTGCTGCTGCTGCTGCTGCTGCTGCTGCTCTCACTCCACAGCAACAGCATAGACGGCCACTGTACATGTAGCGGGTGCTGCGTATATGCTGCTTCTTTCAAAAAAGACACAAAGATAGACATAGCAAGAAACTGCAAACTCTCTAAAGAAGGCTGCAAACCTACTTTGTAGAACTGTTGCTTCCGCTGCAGCAGAGATGAAGTCTTAGCAGCCAAGGAGGGCCGCCCCGGGACGTGAGCGGGGCCCTGCATGCCCTGCGTCCCTTGGGCTTGCTGCAGCAGCTCTAGTTGCTGCTGCGCACCCTGGTGTGCAGCAAATGGTCGCAAAGCAGCAGCAGACGCCGCAGCTGCTGTGTCTCCTAGCTCTGCAGGCTGCTGGGATGGGGAAGCAGCATTCGAATCCCCTTGCCCCGACGAGCCTTCCTGCCACTGCTGTTGTCGGTCATCGTGGAGCTGCTGCTGCTGCTCCTGCTGTTGCTGCTGCTGCTGCTGCTGCTGCTGCTGTTCATGGGCGCTGTCCTGCGTAAGCGGGCTCTCAATCGGTTGTGGCGGGTGAGCCCCCTTTGAAGAGCGACGAGAAGCCATTGATGCAATGGTGCTGCTGCTGCTGTTCAAACAGTTAGCACTGGTTGTGGGTGCAGCTGTCATTGGGAGGAGAGCTGCAGCTGCCGTCATTGCTGCTGCAGCTGCGGACGCCGCGCAGGTTGCTGCTGGGGTGTCTGTGCACTTCACAGATCCCCGCCACCTGCCAAATCAAACGCACGGCCTCGAGGCCTTTCCCCCTCTACAAAGAAACAACAAATAGAGACGTCTCTATTGCGAGAGAGCCTGGCTGGGGTTTGCGGTTCGTGCACTAGGCTTAGTAGTCTGGTGCAGCCCAGAGCTGGGGAGAAGGACAGGCTAAGGGTGGGAGTAAAAAGGCCCCTAAATTGCCTGATCGTGGGTATTTCTGAGGTCAAGACCCCGAACAAGCCACTACAAATAGAAAAGAGGAGATCTACTGGGAGCGGGGAGATGAAATGTGAACGAGAGGCAGAGAGGGTTGCTGCTTGGCGCGGACGTTTCACGGTTGGGCGCCGCTGTGTCCAGCGCCTGTGAAAAATAGTACAAATGTAAAGAACAAGAAATGCGCAAAGAAACTTCTCTCAATAACAATCAAAAAACCCGCTATCGGCCAACTAGTAGAAGAAGCCGTTGTGGGGCTGCTATGCGCTGGGCGGCTGCTAGCGGAGGCCCCTGTGCTTCCTCGTCTGCAGAAAGTAAGGCGGAAATTAAAAAAGGGCATATATCTTAAGCCCACAAAAAATCGAAAGGCACAAAAAAATGAACAGAGGCGCCCCCAGCGCCGCCTCAACCCGATCGCGCCTCTCGGAGCCCCGCAGAGCGGAGGGGGGCCCCAGAATCCAGAAACCAGGAACAAACACGTTGTGTAGGCCGACCCTGAGGGGATCTTATGTTTAATCCAGCAAACATGTACAAGAAATTATATTAATTCAATTCGAAAACATTCTATAATACGCAATATTCAAACAATCATCATGTGCTTCATTGGGCAAGAGGCCGCGTTACTCCACCTCCTACACCCGGGGTTTCCTGGGAGCCTCGGCCTCTTGTGCGCTGCTGCTTCTGGGTTTGCAGGGGGTAAAAGTGGAGCTTTCGCAATAAATATATTTGCCTTAATGTCTGTTCAGCTCCGTAGATGAGAATAAAGCACTTCTCCGACTCAACTAACACATACAAAGCTTCAGATCATAACAGGCCTGCTGCATCTCCTGTCTGTAATTGCTACGTATGCTTCTACTTGCGTGAAAGTTGGCTCCTGAAGGGAATGTAGGAGTTTTAGAATTGTTTTCGGTGTTAGTGCAGGCATTAGAACGGGGGTTGCGTACGCGCGCATGTAGGGTTGGTATGCATTAACAGTGGGAGCGCAGTGAGCCGCAACTGCGATGCCACACCTCCTAACCGTTCCCAGGCCCTTGGAAAGGTGTGCTCAGGGCTCTTAGAGGCTGGAGGGAGACCTACACCCTTTTTAGAACCCTCATCTCTATTATTTTAACCATATTCCAGCTCCCGATGGCCCTCGGCTACGGTAGAGGTTTGTTTTGTTACACTCTGTAGCATCAAACTGGCTAATAGGAGAAGATGCCAGCACACACCCCCACAGCTCGGTGGTTCGGTGCGTAGTGCTATACAATCGTGGAGCCACTTTTCCGGGAAAAAAGAGCGAGAGCTTAAGTTTTCTCCTTAAAATATTCGTCAAATATTCTGCCTTTTGCCAGTCCAACAAAAGGCTGCACTCAGGAGCTGCGCGAAGCAAAAACGTTTTTAGATATTAGCTTCAAACTGAGTCAAAATTCAGCTCTTTCTTCCAATTGTATTGTGGAAATTGGTCAGGGTCCGCGTTCGCCGCGGAGACGACCAACGACTTGCCGCCGCGTCGCATTGAACGGAAGGAAGCATAAGCTGCCTATCCTGCCGAAAATGCCTTTTTGGAAAAACAATTCATGAAGAATGGCTCCGCGCATGCCGGCTGTTCAGGCATGACACGCGCGGCGATGCAGGGCAAGTGGTCGATTTCCATGTTACTACGGAAATGTAATTTTGTCTCTGAAATTCGCACGAGGACTTACAGTTGATGTTGACTTCTTTTAGAAGGGGACGCATGGAAGTAGCGGCAGAATTTAGGTAAGGGCACTACTGCAATAGGGAAGCTTTTCGAGATGCACCGCAAATTAGATAGCCCTGGTCGGAAAGGGAACAAACAGCTGCAGAATTGAGACAGCATGCACTGAGAGGTATCGGCGCTTGGTGAACAGAAGTCCAGCAGTGGGCTCGGATATTCTATGCCATGCTTCATGCTGGAGAGATGCAATCCTTATTGGCTGAACTGCCAAGGGGTAAAACGGGAGAAAAGCTTAATTCTGTGTACTGCCTGAAAAGTGGACAAGCGCCTTTGCTTCCCAACAAAATGGCTACTAATGCGAAAGGAGGAACTCCGCCACACACTGCCAAGTTTGCCGTAAAAAGAGTCCGGATATTATGCGAGAATTGTGATGAGCTGGGAAGGAGCCAGTAAACTCAAGGTATGAGTCACCAAGCGCAGCCGACTTCACTCCAGTTTCCAGGCTTCCTGGGCATTGTACCACAAAGGTGTATGCTGGCACGGAGAGGAGGTGCCATGAGCTGCATTGCGCCTAGTTCCAAGTCCTGTTGCATAGCAACCCCACATGCGACCATACCCAAGCCATGTACTAATGAATGCAGCAGCATTCAGGCATCTTCTATGCACGCACGCTTCTCTCACTAGCCAGCCTGCACGCGCGCAGAACCACACGCTTTTGCTGTAAACCAAGCATGCTGCTGTGCTCCTTCTCTTCTTTACAAGCAACACACATCCTCGTGCGCCCTGCCGCCCAACGATGTGTGGGGGGAAAGAGGGAAGAAGAGAGGAGCGGTATAGGCGCCAGAGCCCACAGCAGGGAAAGAGAGAAGGAAAATGGCGAAGAGGGCAAGCAGCATCTGTCGCTGCTGCTCGTTTGCTGCTACTGCTAGCCGTTTCACGAGTCTATCTCAGACCCCAAAGCAGAATGCCTTATCTCGCCCCAGATCTGTGTGATCTTTACATGGGTGTCCGACAAGTTCCACTATGAAAATACGGGGTGCTTCCATCCTGCCTAGACCCCAGCCAGACTCCCACGAGTCTTGTAAGAAGAAACCGTGCCATCTCGAGCCTTACACTCAGAGCAGTGTACCCGTGGGACTTTTGTGGCAGAACTATGAGCACTGAGCTTGACAAGCAAGCGCGGCCTCAGAGAAGGAGGCAGACACCGATTATTATTGTCTCCCATGCAGCCAGGCTACACTGGGGGCCATTTAAACTGACGCAGTGAGCCAGGCTTCAGGTAAGAGTTCTGACGACGTCTACAGGCCAGGGAATATTTACCCAAAGGAAGGCAGTTTCTCGCCCTTGCAAGCAGCCCGTTTGGCACTACAACCTAAGCTATATTCTCGGTAAGCATCGGCTCGAGAGCGGGAACCGCTGTGCTTTGAAACACCTTTGGCAAACCACACTAATACTATGTGTAACTCATAAGCATTTCCAACGAAAGCCCCAGATCCTCGCGAGGGTAGGCGTCTTTGCAAAATATTCAGGCAATTGCAAAAGTATCGTTCAAGCGCATCAGGAATATGATGTGGAGCAGAATCGAGTATCATACGGAGTGTTAACTTGACAAATAACTCTCGCGAGAAAAATAAAGGTGTCTTCCCCACAATTTTGTGTTGTAGCGCTGAGCAAGCAGCGCTGCCCATGCGATAATGCTTGATTGGATAAAGGATGCTGCGGCAAAAGATCTAGAATCTACATCGAGCATCCCGAATTCCGAACTGCAGTGGTATAGTTCGGACATTTCATAGTTACTGCTGGGTTGCCATTCGTCAGAATAGTCAAAACTATGGATTGTGTGCTCCAAAGTTGGCTCTCCAGCTACTGCTAGTGAGGCGCAGCAGAGGAAGAGGTAGGTGTGTTACATTCCCGTGGCATGTCAACTGGGGACAAAAAGTTCCTCCAAGCGCTAGGCGTCCCGGTTTCCCGCCTCTGGCCTAACACGGTGTGCTTTTATCCCTGTTTTCAGGGTAGTAGGCACACCCAAATGTAAAATTCAGTTTAGTATGGTATAGCTCCCCGAATGGGGCCTCTGGCAATTGCTGAGGGGGTTGAATGGCCTAGTTTTAGCCCCTCCTCCCCCCTCTACTGCCCTTGTGCACTTATTGCAATGCCATATATGCAAGGACATACTCTCCTGTGGCTCCTTAAGCCACTTCTATCAGATGCAACTGTGCCACCTTTTTCCCATCACTTATGGGGGGCACGAGAGTCCTAGGCTTCCTTTTTCTCTTGCGGGTTTGCAGGGGCTTCCAGAGCTTCCCTAAGCTTGACGGTCATGGCACTGAGACTGAGGCATATCTGCCCAACTTGATGTGAAAGGGTTGCTGCCATGGCGAATGCCTTTACAGCAACGAACCCGCTTCGCATATCTGCAATAAAAGGCGTATAGGTACAGCTGATGCCAGATGATGGAACAGCCGCAGCAAGGACATCGAAAAGAATACAGCTGCAAAAGGCAAGAGAAGCCGCTGCTGCCAAAACCGCTGATTTGCTCTTGGACTTCTCCTGGAAAATGCCATGAAACGCTGCAGCCAAAATAAAGCCAGTGAAAGCTGCGGCGAGTCCCAGAAAGACAGAGTGGCAGCGGAGCAAAAGTCCGGCAAAAGCAGTAGCCTGCTCCCCCACGAGTGGCATCAGGCCCGTAAACGGTTGCATGCATGCTGAATCCAAAAACGACTGGTGCAGCAACACAAAAGCTAGGGGTAGAGCAAAAGAGGCCAAGAACAGCACCTGGCTGCCTCCTGCAAGCCACTGTCGTGCAGGGGCGGGGTGGTTTCTAGCTTTGCCTCGGCTCTGTATGTGGCGCATTGTCTTAAAGGCGAACCAAAGCCCCACCAAACGCGAGCCGTCTGCAATCAAGGGAAAGACTAACTGACACAATGGGGAAAAAGGTAATGAGAGAGCATGCCCAGATGCAACGCGCGGAGGGTACCCATGAATGCCAGCCTTCGCACCTGCTGGAGACTGCCCGAAGAATGGTGGTTCTCGAAGAGGTTCATGAGTTGCTCCCAGCGGGAGATGCAAGAGAGGCCAAAGTGACGTGTATGTTTTGGCCAGGTCCCACAGTACAAACCCTACCAAAGTTTTCAAAACATTTGAAGCCGACTTCCTGCGCAGCTCGTGGAAGGCGTCGGAAACATCAAAGTTTTTCTCTACTCGAAGCTCCGAAGGAGGTTCCTGGGCGGTTGACCCAAGGACAGATGCACTGCCACAAGCAGCATCGAATGCTTTTCTTTTCGAGTGCCAGATTGTTCCCATATAGCACATACACGCTAGGCACATGCCTGGGAGCCCCGAAAACAAAACGGAAAATGAGCCCACACCGCGGAGAAGAGATGGATGTGCCAGACCCATCCGTTCTGTTATCACAAGCAGGTACCCAAGAGTCGTAATAACAGATAGGAAGGCCCAAATCATTTGCCGCTTCGAAAATGATACAGCCTTCTGTCTGAATTGGACTGGCAGACACGTGGATTGGGCTTGAGTGGCGCTCCCTTCGTCGACTTGCAAAGTGGTGTTAGAATATCCACTTGCTTCGTTTTTAGTTGTGCTAGAATGTTCGCTTGCTTCGTTTTTAGTTGTGCTAGAATGTTCGCTTGCTTCGTTTTTAATTGTATTAGAATGCCCGCTTGTTTCGCTTTTAGTCAGGGGTTCACTTTCCTGAAATTGGTGAATTGAGGGTGCATTGCCCTTCCGCCCTTCATGGTAATTCCATGTAACTGCCAGTTCAGAGGCGTACGGGTCATTGCTTATCTGGCTGCTACTGAGTGAATCATCCGAGAAGGAAAACGCAATGTTTCTGGCGAGTTGTCTATAAGAAGGGGGACGGCCAGCTTGGGGGGGATTCTGTGGAGGTTGCTGTGGCTGTGGCTGTGGCTGGGGCGTTAAGATGAAACTCGTATCTGTTGGAGGAGACAAAGGCTGATCGCCTTGATTTCTCGACGACATGTCTGAAAGGACACTCCTCCGTCTGTTTTTCGCCATGATTGTTGATAAAGAAGGCTATTGTAATGATAGTTCCGATGCATAAAGGCGATTGATACCCGTTTGTGCAGGATGAGCCAAGCCAGAACCTGGAATTCTTGCGAAATGCGCATATAATTACTTAGAGCCCTCCTAAAAAAAGAGCGCAACACCTTTAGCGTTCTTGTTGCATATCGAACCATATACCGATGAGCTGATTTGAGCAGATCTCAACGATTCGTGCACAGAAGAGCAGTGCTCGTTTGCATGCATACCAAGCCTACAGCGAGCAGTGAATAGCCGTGGTCCCACTGCCATCCCAGTTGTTTACGAGAAGCACAACCCTATATTTTGAAGAATTCCAATATTTTTATTGCATATTCCATGTAGGTCTTCAGGCCTTTATACATAGGGTAACGACTGCTCAGCCAGATGCCCCCAGCACCCGTGTTTGATAGGAACGGGATGTCGTGCAACTGCGACGCACGGAAAGGGGAACTACATATATATGATAAATAGAAAGCTGCAACATGCAGTGTGCTAAAGCATCAACAACAAAGCTTAGCGTTAACGTACAAAGCCCATGAGGCTCAGGTTGTACATGAATGCACCGTGGGGCTGCCCGCCAGATGCATGCGCTCAACCTTGGGGCTGAACGAGATAGATGCATGATCAGATGGGCTTTCAGCATAGATGGAAACAGCATATTTACCTGCAACCTTATGCAACTGGGATTTTGCAGTATTTGAGGCAATCAGCCAGTTGAGAAGTTGTGACTGAGTTCCGATTAGCAGGCACATATTCCCTATAACTGTCATTTTGGTTTTGGTGTATATGCAGTGCCTAGTATTTATGCGGAAAAGGCATCTGTTAGACATCCGTGCAAAAACAATACTAACACTTCTATGCCATTTGGCTAGCAATAATACTTTATAGAAGGGTAGCGCATTCCGTTCGTAAACCTGCTGTGGAAGTACAGGTTGTCAGAATTCCGTGCGATTCAGGGGGGCGCTGTGTTTATGTTTAGGGCAACGAAGGCCGTCCTCTTCACGTTTTGCTGTTGGCTATATATGCAGCTTTAACAAAGGTGTAGGCACACTTGCGTTTATCCTTGGAGCTAGCATGATGGCCTTATGAGGGCTTAGCTCCCCTGTCTCACATGAGGCAATCCAGAGAGAACTGACTCACACATACCTGCATATTATTGATGTTGAAACTTAGCTCCTTAATGGGCTTGTTGGCATGGACCGTAGCTAGGCTACAGAGAGGTGAGACAAAACGTACGTTCCACAGCCCGACGTGCTCGACTTGCCATTCGCCACTTGCCGTATCACGGATTTCGGATACAGAAAATGGAAATCCACAAGCCCAATGCTTCACACGAATCACCGCCAGAAGGGACTGAATAAGCCTTATTCGCAGTTAGCCTCGGCTTTGGAAAGCATTGTAACGCTTCTCTGGAACTTCACAGCGGCATGCTACGAGGCGGTCAGGATTGCATGGTGGTCAGATTTGGCAAGTGGTTTGGCCGATACTGCATGCGCTATGCTAAACATGAACGTGACTTTTCAAAGTGTGCGTGGGTGAAACACACTGAATAAACGGTTGTATACTCCCCGACTAGCATGTGTGTGGTAAGTACAGGATGGCTCTGGCAAGCGGGTACAGCAGGGCAGGAGCAACAAGCGTGCTGAAACAGCAGACGGACAGAAATCCTCTCCCCTTCAGTCCCAGAACCCTGAGCAGCTGCACTTTGGGAGTGTGGTGGCAAGCTGTATGGACGGGTTCACTCTGGAGTACTTTTTTCGACAGCTCGGAATTTCCGGGACTTCCTATACCCATGAATGAGCAAAGCAGAGACTACGAATCACCATCAAAGGCCGAACGCCAATACCAAGAACCAGTGTCTTGAGAAACGCCTGAATTTGGCCAGCAGGATAGACCCGTTTCCAGCTAGATGGCGACGCTAAGACGCACCAAATATTCACTAATGTAAGCTTGCATTTTACTCTTTAAAGACCAACAGGCCTACCGTACGCTTACAGTAGGCATTATCGTTGTGTTCGTGCATGAGCGGGCTGGGACATGCACATTTGGCGTTGGCGGAAGGAGTTAGTGACGACGGTGGTGCAACACACCTCATGCATTTCTCATATCGCACAAGCCTCAGCTGCAGCGCTTGGGAAGATTGGATACAACACAGAGCGCAGAAGTGGACTCGTTTGGGGTGGTTTACACCCCGCAGCACTTTGCCACAGTCTAGATGGAAATGCAAGGCATCCTGTGGTATTGCTCTACAATCGGATTCTCTCGCTCGTACTAGATGCATATAAAGGGGGTTTAAGCTCAGTGAAGTACTGATTGAGTGTGCAATGGCGTAAATTGCACGGGATACAGATACTGAACGAACACTTTATTTAGCCGGGTCCCAGTAAGGGAGTGCCGATAAGCCAAATTCATCGATTGAACGTACTATTAATAAACTATGGAGATACTATAGATGCGTGTAGCATTAACAGGGGAAAGGAATCTTAACAGACGAGCTCACTGCAACGAAGAGTGGCTGGCTGGCTGACACTTTGCAGGGGCACCCCTGGAGAGGGCCAAAAGGTGCTACTATGGTAATATACCCTCCCGACTCCGTACATAACTTCCAGGAGGTCCAAAAAAGACAGCGAATTCCGTTTGAATTATTCCGTTCGAACAAAAATGCATTTCTGGAACAGTTCTCAGACATTTTACATTTGAACATCAGTAAGCTCAATTGGACGGCATTGCTCCCCTGACTTTCCTTCACAAGCTACATACGGAAAACTAGTCCACAGTCTACATTAGCTTCCAGGGAGTCGTACGCTGCTGCCATATCCCCGTGCTCACTTTACTTGGACGTCAGATACTGGCAAATTTACTCCTCATGGACTGAACTTACAATGAACATTTCGGACTGGATGAAAAAAGTAGACTGCGTTCGCCCAAATAGGATGGACGCAAGCAGTTTCTAGCGCCGCCTTTGTGCGAGAAGTCCTAATTTGCCTTCGTTACTCAACACGTAGAAGCAGGATGGACCTTCCAAGAAGTAAGTTTGCAGACCTTACAAGTTTGGTTAGAAAGCATTTTTCCATGAAATGGAGGCGACTGCGGCCAGAGAAACACCCAGCCGTCGGGGGTTCGCAGCTTTATCGCCTTTCGCAACACTGCGATGCTACGAGGCGTAACGCAGTGGCGCAAGCCCTTCACCCGCAAGAGCTGAAATAATGTGAAGGCAATTAAGGAATTGACCCGCAAGCTCTCCTCTCCTGCCACTAGGTGCAACAAAGTACAACGGCATTTTTCGTGAGGCTTTGGAATATAGGAGGCCTGCGCGGCGTCGCAGTATCAACTTTTAACGAATGCGCAACCTGCGTCTTTAAGGCGCAGGAACAAGAGAGGGTCCTCCTTCATCCGCCGCCGGTGTATCAAAAAACAAACAAGTAAGATTTAATGCGAAGGGCATCTCGTCCATCGGGACTAGTTTCAACTACCTTATGCGCTTCTCAGCACCCATCAGCAGTATCTTCTCGCATGCGCTTAGTTCTATCAAAGGGCGCTCCGGAGCTGTACTGGCATGACAACACTTCAGTGCAGTGCACATTTCCTTTCCTCTTTTCCCCAAGGGTAGCGACGGCAACGGCCAGATTCCTCGAACTATTTGGCGGACGGGACGCGTGTGTACCGAACTGCAGCACCCTGTGCGTGCTACAGCCCCCGGTGCTCACGCGCGTTTCCAGTTCATGGAGGAACATCGTAGACATTTGTTTCAAGGTTAACTACATTTCCAGTAGAGCGCAAATACACGCATGGATGAACGGTTATATCTTTACTTGTCATAGCCTCCAGAATACGCATGCAGAGATACGCTTCCCCCGTTACCAGCAGACCCAACAACTATGCGATGATGTCACGCTGTAGGAGTGTCAGAGTGTAAGACCGCCTCAAAAGCTGCAATCTAGAAGCCTATATTTCCTTTGCGTAGCCCAACAGTCAAATTTCAAGGCAAGCACCAA
This sequence comes from Eimeria acervulina, assembly GCF_000499425.1. Lineage (NCBI taxonomy): Eukaryota > Apicomplexa > Conoidasida > Eucoccidiorida > Eimeriidae > Eimeria > Eimeria acervulina. Next base: position 29,346 of record NW_013549917.1, read on the forward strand.
TGTAGCATGTTCTCTTTGGGGCTGGTGGATGTACCTGTACTTATTTACACGCTGGCCTCTGAGGTCTAAGTTGCCCACAGAGGTACTGCACGTATCAAAATTGCGGCTTGAGTATGCTTGCATTTGTACCTCCCTTGCACTAGGAGTTGCAGCAAAGTGCGCAGACTGCCATCCCCACCAGCAGTAGGTCTTTCTGCGTAGGTGTTGCTACGCGCAGAACAGCAGGAGACTAAGGGGACAGGTCACCTGCCTTTTAGGAATGCTTACAACGCATTTGACTCGATTACATCTCACGATGCTCCTCAGCGAAGGTCGAGAACTCCCACTTCAAAGCATGCCCTTCAATATCTAAATTTCCTTCTGCGCCGCCAATGTGCGTGTCAGTGACGTCAGCGTTAGCGAGACACAGCAGCGAGAGGAAAGCGGTACTAAGAGAGCTCCCCAACAGGGGTTTTGCACGTCAGCGCACTGAGCAAATGAAGAGGTGTTTGTCGAGCGACTCCATGCAATGCGTAACAAGGCCTATCCAAAACTTGTACATTAACACTTCGCCACCACAATAGACAGCGTGCATATACGCACAAGTGCGACAATCGTCTACAGCCATAATGCACGCAGCAGACGCGGGCTGGCTGCCCTCCCACGTGGACGTGCTTTACAGTCTCCCAATCAAGTGCTTCTTTACCCCTCGCATGGGGCGTCTCAACCGTTCCAGCCCCAGAGGCCTTGAGGCCTCTGCGCCCAAGACGTGTGGAGAGGGGGGAGGAGGTTATCAGCTATCAGCTGCTTTTGAGGAACTCTTAGCATAAGTCTTTTCGCTCGACTGCAAAGCAGAACAAACCTCTATACAACCAACCACACTCTACCTACCGGTCCCCTCCCTGCACAGGCGAGCTGCAGCTCAGCCGTCGCCAGGAAGCTATAAAGGAAGCAGCATACAACTCTAGTGCAGATACGGGGAGCGACCACTTTATTTTAAAAGAATATACTATGCAAATAGAAATATAAAGCTTATAGACGCCCCTCTACTTACTGAGAACCCCCTGTTGCTTCCCGCAGCAAACCCAACCTGCACTGAGCGACCTCGTGTTGCTGTGCTCTCTCCGGCGGCAGCAGCTATTTAAATGGAAAGCAAAAAAATATACAAATAATATCCAAACACTACACGAAAAATTAGGGGGAAATCCCCCCAACGCCGCACCCACCGCACGCGCAAAGCCGCGTGAGTGCAGCAGCAGCAGAGGCGCGGGGTGAGCAGCAGCGACAGCAGCAGCAGCAGCAGCAACAGCAGCAGCAACAGCAGCAGCAACAGCAGCAGCACCAGCACCAGCTGCGGGTCGCCATGCTATTGCGGCTTTTCGTGGTGAATTGCAGGCAAATTGCGTCTATTGTGTAGGAGATGTTTATTTTTATTCAAAGAATCATAATTTCCCAGTAAGGGGCCCCGAATGCGAGGGAGATTCTTGCTTTTGTTCCGCAGCAGCAGCAGCGGTGCGCAGGCAGCAGCAGCAGCAGCAGCAGCAGCAGCACCCGGCCTGCTGCTGCTGCCCGTGTGCTGCTGCAGCACAGCAGCAGTTGCTGCTGCGTCGAGGCTTTCAGGGGGCGATCCGTTCCTAGGGCTCGCCTTCGGTTCCTGCTGCTGAGTAGGAGCCGTTTGGGCTCCTTTTAAGGGTCTTTTGTGTATTTTTCTTGTTAAGGGGGCACCCATATTGTCTTCTCTCTAGGGAGAAGGATAATACTACGCCCCACGCGCAGCAGCGCAGCAGCGCAGCAGCTTGGGGGCCCGCAGCTACCATCATATTATTGCAGATAGACAACAACTAAAAAAATATAGCGGGTTTTGTTTCTGCTGGTTGTTTAAACCCCAGGAACGCCTGGGTTGAGCTCTACTTATTGAAGTGTATATACAACCCGCGCAAAGGCAGCACAAGGGGCCCCCCAGGCAGCAGCAGCAGCGCGAATGCAGCAGCAAAACTACACACCCTTCCCCCCACACCAACTTAATCCAAGGAAATCTCTGGTGTAGAAGCAGCTGCAGCAACAACTGCAGCAGCAACTGTAGCAACAGCTGCAGCATCAACTCGTGCAGCAGCTGCAGCAACGGCCGGCAAAGCGGCTGCAGTAGGAGCAGCACACATAGAAGCAACAGGTGTAGCAACAACAGTTGTAGCAGCAACAGGCATAGCGGCAACGAGCACAGCAGCGGCAGCAGTAGCAGCAGCAGCAGCAGGAGCCGAAGCCGGTGCCGCAGCTACAGCGTTTGCTGTAGAGCAACTGCAGCAGCCACTGCAGCAGCAACTGCAGCGGCAGCAGCGGCCGGCGCAGCACGCAGCAAGAACAACAGGTACATGAACGTCCCGGCGTAACACAGCATCAGCAGCAGCAGCAGCAGCAGCAGCTGCAGCAAACGCCGATGAAGCAGGAGGAGTTGCTTCCTCCCCCTTCCGCTTCTTCTCTGGGCATGGCGGATTGCCCAGTGTTCCTCTCGCCTGACGGGGGGCTCTTTTTTGCAAGCAGCAGCAGCAGCAGCAGCAGCAATGAGAGCAGCAGCAGCGGCAGCAGCAGCAACAGCGGCGCGCCTGCTGCAGCAGCAGCTGCTGCTGCACCGCAGCAGCCGCTGCTGCATCTCACTGGAGACTTAGGCTGCTACCGCGAGGGCACTCTGCATCGCCTGATTGCCGCAAGGAATATTCCGGGGGTGCGGCAGTGGCTGAGTAATCCGATGTGCAGAGACACCATCAACGACTTCAACCATGCAGGTCTGCTGCTGCTGCTGTTGCTGCTGCTGCTGCTGTTGTTGCTGCTGCTGTTGCTGCCGCTGTTCGTGCTGCTATGCTAGTGAACTTCATGGTGGTGGTTGTGCTGTTGCTGTTTCGGTTGCGCCTAATGGGTTCGTGGTTCTGTTGCGGCGGCAGCGGCTGCTGCTGCTGCTGCTGACGGGCTGTTATGTTGCTGCTGCTGCTGTTGCTGCTTCTGCTGCTCAGGCGAGACGCCGCTGCATGTGGCGCTTCATGTATGCGAACCGCGAATTTTGTCTCTCTTATTAAACCCGCCCCCC
>NW_013549917.1:37403-38690 GCF_000499425.1 Eimeria acervulina
ACTGCTGCCGCGGATGCAGAGGACAGCAAGGCAGCAGAGGCAAACGGGGGAAGACACGGCGCAGCAGCAGCAAATGCAGCAGCAACACCATCAGAAGCAGCAGCAGAGGGCCCACGCTCTTCCACTTATGATGACAGCAGCGTGCCGGGGGGGCCCCCGGGGGATGAGGGGCCCCTATGGGAGGACGTAGATTCATCGGATTGCTGCAGCGACTGCAGCAGCAGCAGCAGCGGCAGCAGCAACTTCTCCGCTTCAGAAGATGAATTTGCTGCTATGCCAGAAGACTGCAGGCCAGCAGACGACCTCGATCCCGAGGCATTCGCAGCAAACACTGAGCACACTGAACCAGCAGAGCAGCAGCCCTCAGAGCCCGGGGGGCTCCCCCCATTGATACCCCCAGAAGGGGGGCCCCCGGGGGGCCCCATGTTAGAGGGGGGCGCCCCTGGGGAGGCCCCTGGGGGCCCTCATGCAACAGCGCAGGCACAGCCGTTCTGCATGAGTTTGGGTGAAGAGGGGGGGCTGCAGCAGCAGCAGCAGCAGCAGCAGCCTTTGCCGTTTATACCTGCTGCTGGGGCTTCTCAAAATCCGAATGTTGTTCATGATGCTGCGGTGTATGGACACCCGGCAATCTCAGCTGAGGATCCGTGCTTTAAGCTGCATATGATGGGGGCTGCTGCAGCAGCGGTGGATGCACCCACAGCTGCAGCAGCCGCAGCAGCAGCAGCGGCAGCAGCAGCAGCAGCAGCAGCAGCAACGGGCGGGCCTTGGAGCAGCAGCGAAGACTCAAGGGCATTCCATACAATTAATGAAGGGTTGCGGAGCCCCTCCGCTATCTCTTCGCTTTCTGAAGATACTGCGGCGGCCTGCAGCAACAGCGGCACGGAGTCGTCTGCAGCAGCAGGAGCTGCTGTTGCAGCAGCAGCAGCAGCAGCTGGTATGGAGCAGCGGGCAGGAGAGGGTTTGTTCGGAGCTGCTGTAGGCACTGAGGCGGCTGCGGGGGCCCCAGGGGGATGCTTCGCACTGCCGCAGCAGCAGCAGCTGGCGGCGCCTCTTGCAGCAGCAACCACCGCAGCAGGAGCAGAGAGATTTCCGTGGATGGGGGGTCCGTCTGCAGCAGCAGCAGCAGCAACACCAGCAGCACAACAGAGGGGGCCCCCCGAGGGCCCCTGCAGCAAAGCTGAGAGGCTGCAGTATTTGTGTGGCTTCTAGGCATATAATAAACTATACGTAATACGATGTCGCATCCTACCGTATATATATATATATACATATATATATATATATATA
>NW_013549916.1:0-971 GCF_000499425.1 Eimeria acervulina
GTTTTTATTTACTTTGTTATTTTAATTTCCTTTTGGATTGCTGTTGCTATATAATATATATAATATATAATATATAATATATAATATATAATATAATATATATATATATATTACATGTTATATATTATATATTATATATTATATATTTATGTGTATATTTATCTCTGTATTATTTTTTTTATATTTGTGTTTGCTTTGCTGATATCTGTTGATTTGTATTTATTTGCATAAATGAATAAATATATATATTTAAATAAAAGTATAAACATAAAAAATAATAATAAAAATAATAATAGAATAGATATAGATATATTTTATGTTTATGTTTGCAGAGAGAGACAGCCGAAATAACTTTCTCCTGCCCCTCAGAAGAATATGCATTTAACAGCAGCAGCAGCAGCTGCGAGCTGCTGCATTTAACAGCAGCAACACCAGCTTGTTCTGAAGGATTAGTATTTGAAATAGAAAGAGGTGTATGCTCGGGTGTACAGACAGCTGCTGCAGAGTGGACATGCCCTGAGGGTTATATGTTACAGCATTCATTTCCTCAAGATCCTAGAGATTTATTAGGCGATAACGATATACATAATAATAATAATAATAATATTAATAATATAAATAATAATAATGGGGTTAAATCAAAGAAAAAGACAAAAAAAGCTGCGCATACACCCTGGAGGGATGCGCAGTGTATACTCACTGAGCTTTCTCCTATTCAACTTCTCTGCCCTGTAGGATATTCTTTAAGTAAAAATAAACTAGGAAAAGCAGATGTTTGTCTAGCAGACAAACAATCGCCGCCTTCTTTCTCTTGCGAAGCGGTATTGTCATACACTTCACACCCTACCTCTCTATACTTCATAGGCTTCTATATACGCTCATATATATATATATATATATATACATTATGCATATATATATATATATATATTATGCATGTATATATAAATATGTATAATATAAATATATAT
>NW_013549916.1:1071-1571 GCF_000499425.1 Eimeria acervulina
TATATGCACAAAAATATATCTATGTATTTCTTTCTCTTTATTCATATTTATATTTATTTACACCCCTTTATTTATATTTATTACTATTAATTAATAATAATAACATAAATAAATAGGCAATTAATTAATTAATATTTAATATATGTTTTATAATCTACTGTAGTATTTCTTAAGTGCAGGAAATTGCTTGTATATAAATTATATATATATTCATATTTACATATTTATACTTCTTTATTAATTCTAATTAATTAATAACGCTCAGCATTAATTAATTAATTAATTAATTAATTAATTAATGTTAATAATATGTTTGATGTTATACAGGGATATTTCTTAAGCGGACGCAATTGCACATGTATACACATATATATATATATATATATACGTTGATTGATAGATTTTAATTAATTAATATCAATCATAATTAATTAATTAATTAATTAATTAATTAATATTAATAATATGTTTGATGTTATACAGGGATATTTCTTAAGCGG
>NW_013549915.1:0-7945 GCF_000499425.1 Eimeria acervulina
TCTTTTCTTTTAATTCATCTCTCTCTGCTTCTATTTGTCTCCTTTTGTCTCCTCTTGCCTCGTTTTGTTTATTATTTGTCTCCTTGCTGCCCCCTCACTGGTCTTACTATTTATTGTCTCCTCGCTTTCTTTCTCTGTCTCTCTTTGTTTCTTTTTTGTCTCCCTTTGCCCCCTGTTTATCTCCAGCTGGGTGTAGGACTCTTTTATTTGTCTCTCTTTATTTCCTATTTGTCTCTTGTTTGTGTCTCCTTGCATTTGTTTGCCTCTCACTTGTCTCTTATTTGCTTCTTGTATTTTACCGATCTCTTTTTATATCTTATTTGCCTCCTATCTGTCTCTGTTTTGTCTCTTGGTGTCTCTCACTTGTCTCCTTTTTGTCTCCTTTTGCTGTGTCTCCTTTACTGTCTCTTTGTGTCTTTTATTACTCTGTCTTTTTCTTTCTCTTATGTCTTTTATTTATTTGTCTCCTTCTGTCTCTTTACGTCTCCTTTGTCTTTCATATTTGCTGAACTTACATCATACTGTCTCTTACTGTCTCCTTTCTGTCTCTTTATTTGTCTCCTCTTGTCTCCTTATGTCTCCCTTTATCGCCATCTGTCTCCTTTTGTCATTATCTGTCTCCCTTACTGCCTGTATCTGTCTGCTTTACTGTCTCCATCTGTCTCTTTTTGTCTTTATCTGTCTCCTTTTGTCTCTACCTGTCTCCCTTACAGTCTTTATCTGTCTCCTTTTGCCTTTATCTGTCTCCTTTTTTCTTTATCTGTCTCCTTTTGTCTTTATCTGTCTCCTTTTATTTTAATTATGTTTGTCTCTACAGGAAGCTGCGAGTCATCCTATTGAGGTGTCTCACTGCCTCAGTCTCCTTTCTGGTTGTATACAGCCTCGAAGAGGAGACAGCAGAAAGGAGACAGGCAAAAATAGCACTACTTTTCATACAAACAAATATTCACAGCAAATACAGTCCCTCCTATCAAAGCTGCAGCAGAAAGCAGATACTTGCTCCGCCGATGCATCACCCAAAAGTACAGATTAGGGTTTAGGGTTTAGGGTTTAGGGTTTAGGGTTTGGAGGGGAGTGCTTACGGTTGAAGGTTTCGCGCTTACAGGGAGGGCATGTTACGAAGGGGAGAATGCCTTTGCTGCTGCTGTTGCTGCTGTTGCTGCTGTTGCTTTTGCTGCTGCTGCAGTTGCTGCTGTTGCTGCTGCTGTTTCTGCTGGTGATACGAATGACTCACGTTGTTGCTGCTGCCTAGTGAATCCGAGTGTTTGTTTTTTCTGCTGCTGCTGCTGCTGCTGTGTTTGCTGCTGCTGCTGGTCTGCTGCAGCACTGTTGATCCTGTTGAGTCTATTCTCTCGTTTGAGGCTGTCTCCTCCTGCTGCTCTTCTTTTTGTCTCCTTGAGCTGTCTGCCGCACTTCCTTTTATCGGAGGGGACAGCAAAAGATATAACAGCAACTTCGACAGTTCTCGCCGTCTTTCAGCAGCAGATAATGCAGTGTATAGACAACCAATACGCCATGCTGCTGCAGCAGCAGCAGCAGCAGCGGCAGCAGCAGCAGCAGCAGGAACTGCTGCTACCCTATTCAGCCTGGTGGCTGCTGCTGCTGCAGCGTCTACCGGCGGTCCTTGGGGAGTTTGCTGCTGTCTCCACATGTGGGTTGCTGCATGCAATTGTTTCAGTCTCTCGCTGCAGCAGCGAGCAGCAGCAGCAGCTGCTGCAGCAGCAGCAGACGTTTCGCTCTCTACTGGCGTCGCCCTCACAGCGGGAATACCAGCAGCAGCAGCTGCAGCAGCAGCAGCTGCTGCAGCAGCTTGTACATTTTCAAGACACGCAGCAGCAGCTGGGACTTCGACGGGCCTGGCAGCAGCACTATCTGCTGCTGCTGCAGCTGCTGCTGCAGGCAGCACCGCAAGCAATTGGGGGTGCCACAGCAGCACAGCTTTCAAACCTTGTGCATGTGGGTTAGCAGCAGCAGCAGCAACACCAGCAGCAGCGGCAGCAACACTGACAGGAGCAACAGCAGCAGGAATAACAATCACTAGCAGCAACAGCAGCAGCTCAGCCCGTTGCTGCACAAACTATCATCTCTGTGTTTTGCTGTCTTCTCAGGATGCGTCGCTGCTAGCAGCGGAGTGCGGGAGCCAGCTGCAGCAGCTGCAGCAACTGTATCATCACGCACATCAGCAGCAGCAGCAGCAGCAGCGGGCTCTGCTGATGGAGTTGCGGCAGCAGGTGTACGCGCTGCTGCAGGTAGCTCTTCGAGGCTCTGTAGTGCATGCAGATGCATTTTCAATTAGAGACATCACGCTGCTGCTGTCTTCCTTGGCGAGGCTATGCGAAGCACACGAATCAGGCCCAGCAGCAGCAGCAGCAGCAACAGCAACAGCTGCTGCTGCTGCTGCTGCACCCCCCAGCCTTGAGGGAGGGACTGTTGGGGACGGCTGCGAACCTGTGTCCTCTAGAGGGACAGGGGATCGAAAGGGAGGAGCAGCAGCAGCAGCAGCAGCTGCTGCTGCTGCTGCTGATCCTGCGGCGCGTTCTGCTGCAGCTGCATTTCGTGCTGCAGCAGCCGAGTCTTTGCCTGTGCTATACGTACACCTCAACCGCGTGCTGCAGCACTGCAGCAGCCAAGACGCTGTCTCCTTATTAGGTGCAATGCCTCGCTTGTGGCTATTAGAGTGTCTCTTTTCGCAGCCTGGGGAGCGTAAGCAGCAGCAGCAGCAGCAACTCGCTGCTGCTGCAGGTTTGCTGCGCGTCTCCACCAAGTGGGTGGCGTCCTGGGATCTCAAGCAGCTTGCTTCTGCTGCAGCAGATACCCACCGGCTTTGCTGCTGCGCCCCACAGCCGCTGCATGCAGCCTCGCAGCTGCTGCTGCTTCAAATTGCGCAGCAGTTGGCCTTGCGCCTTGCCCGGTGCCTGCAGCAGCAGCACCAGCAACAGCAGGAACAGCAGCAGCAGCAGCAGTTGCTGCTGCAGCAGCAGGAACGACGCCCGCTGCAGCAGCAGCAGGAGACAGATGTTGCTGCAGCAGAGCGTCTATTAGCAGAAGCTGCAGAGACAGGAGACACCCGGGCATGGAGACCTTCACACTTTGGGTGGACTGCTCAGGTGCGTCATGTTTCGAGGGTTTAGGGTTTAGGGTTTAGGGTTTAGGGTTAAGGACTGATGCGTCTTAGCAGCAGCTGAGCGTGTGGCTTTGGGGCCTTGCGAATGGGGGGAGATCCTATTGCTGCTGCTGTTGTTGTTGTTGCTGCTGCTGCTGTTGCTTTTTCTCTGCTGTTGCTGTTGCTGCTGCAGCAACTCGTGTCTCTTTGGGTGTCTCTGGTGTCTCTCCTCCCTCTAGCGGGGGGCCCCGAAGGCAGCAAGTGCAGGGGGCTTCTGTCGGTGCTTGAGGGTCTCTTTGTCTCCTTGCTGGGCCCCTCTTCTGCTGAGGAAGAGCAGCGGCTGCTGCTGCTGCAGCAGCAGCAGCAAGTGCAGCAGCTGCTGCAGCAACTCAGAAGCCTGCCGCCTCCACAAGACCCCAGCCTTAGTGCTACCTGCATCGTTAAAGGTCTTGCTGCTCTTGCTGGGGGAGGACTCCTGCCTCAGGGCCTTGCTGCTGCTGCTGCTGCTGCTGTTGCTGCACCTTCTGCTGCTGCTGCTGCTTCTGCTGCTGCTGCTCCTGCGTTGCCCCTGCTGCCGCTGCTGCTGGTGCGGTGCGAGCAGCAGTTGTCTCTCCTCAGCAGCAAAGACACCTTCACTCTCTGTCGAGCGCTGCTGCGCCTGTCTCCTTGCTTGTCTCCTCCTTCTTCTCGCAGCAACGGCAGTTGCAGCAGCAGCAGCAGCAACAACAGCAGCAGCAGCAGCAAGCGAGCTTTGGAGGAAGGCGCGCAGGCTGCCTTGCTCTCTTCTTTGTCTTCGCTTTTGCTGCAGCAGCAAACAGGTGAGCTTCAGGTGTCTCCTCACAGCCCGTAGGTTGCGCGTTCGACTCCCCCGTCTCCATTATATGTCTCCGTGTGCATCCCTGCAGCAGCTGCTCAGCAGCAGCAACAATAACAGCAGCAGCAACAGTAACGGCAGCAGCAGCAGCAGCAGCAGGGCAGCAAGAGTTGTGTGTGTGCATGGACTGCTGCAGCGTGGACCCCCTCTCAGTCTTTGCTGCTGCTCGATTGCTTCGCCCCTGCGGTGTCTGCGGATCTGCTGTCTCCAGAGGAGCAGCAGCAGCAGCAAGAGCAGCAGTTGCTCCTGCTGCAGCAGTTGCTAGAGGCTTTCTACACCCGCTGTCATTCGTACAGCGTGCCAGAGATAACGCGCTGTCTCCGGTGTCTCCTAGATCACCCACATGCTGCTGCTGCTGCTGCTGCTGCTGCTGCTGCAGCAGCAGCAGCAGGATCTGCAGCAGCAGCTTGTGGGGAGGAAGCCTCTGCTGCTGCTCATGCTGCTGCTGCTGCTTCAGGAGACAGGGCGTCTGGTGCAGCAGCAAACGGAGCAGCACTTTTTCTCAGTCAGGTGTCTTATCACCTGCGCTGGAAGCTGCAGTGCTGCTGCCCTTTTGCTGCTTTGGAGGCCCTTGAGGTGTACGTGCGGCTTGCCCCCCGAATGCGACAGCTGCAGCACGTGCCTCCGCTGCTGCTGCTGCAGCTGCAACTATCGATGCAGCGGGACACAGACGCAGAGTTGCCGCAGCAGCAGCAGCAACAACAACACGGTCAGCAGCAGCAACAACAACAACAAGATCAGCACAAGCAGCAGCAGGAGCAGCAGCAGCAAGATCAGCAGCAGCAGCAGCAGCAAGATCAGCGGCAACAGCGCGTTGGAGGAGTGTTCACGCAACAAAGTGTGCGGCTGCTGCAGCACGCAGCACCCCTGCTGCTGCAGCAGCTGCATGTGCTTGCTCCCCCAGATGGCGGCATTGCTGCTGCAGCAGCACTTGGCCGTCTGCTGCAGCTGTGGGCAGCAGCACAATACAGAGAAGAGGCGCTGCTGCTCCGTGTGCTGCAGCAGCTGTCTCTTGTCCTGCAGGGAGGGGACCCCTCAAGCGACAAAGTAGACACAAGAAGCACCCCAGCTGCAGCAGCTACAGCAGATGCAGCAGCAGCAGCAGCAAGTTGCGCATCAGGAACCGCTGTGCTGCAGCACCTACCGCTAGAAACAGCCGCTGCTGCTGCTTCTGCTGCTGCTCGTCTGGGGTGTACGTGCAGCTCTGCGATTCCCGAGGTGACAGCAGCAGCGTGTAAGGTGTTGCAGCTGTTGTTTGCTTCACTGGAATACCAGCAGCAAAAGCCACTGAAACAGCAGCAACAGCAGCAGCACAAGCAGCAGCAGCAACTGCAGCAGCTCTTGCAGATGGCTGCTGCCCTTTGCCTCTGGTGCTGCGATCCAGCAGCACGCGTGCAGCAGCAAAAAGCTGCTGACTCCCTCCTCCCCCTATTTAAACCCCACTTAAGTTCTTTGTCTCTTATCCTTAACCCCGGAAACGGCAGCAGCAGCAGCAGCAGCAGCAACAGCAGCAGCAGCAGCAACAGCAGCAAGGTGCTGAGGATAATGGCCTTCTGCCTACGGAAGCTGCTCGGGTTGGAGGAGAAAGTGCTGCTGCCTGCTGCGCAGGAGGTGTGGGCTGTGCTGCAGCAGCAACAGCAGCAGCAACTGCAGCAGCAGAAGCAACAGGAGACACTAGAAGGCCACGAGCTGGTGTCTGCATTAGCACAGAAGAGCAGCAGAAAAGCAGCAGTGCATGCGCAGATTGCTGCAACACTCCGTTTTCTGAAAGACCCCCAAGGGACTCAACTGCGGCTTCGAGGCCCTGTTTGTGTGGGGCCATACTCGATCACAGTTGCTGTTGGAGACGATCCCGGGATCGTCTCCGATCCCGGGATCGGAGACGATCCCGGCATTGCCGTGGAGGTGAGGCTTTTTCCGGGAGTCCCCACAGGAGCTGCTAGATGTCTTTGCACCGTTTCAATGCAGGTGCTGCGGGGGGTCCTGAGACGCGAGCATCTTGCTGCTGCTGCTGCTACTGCTGTTGCTGCTGTTGCTGCTGCTGCTGCTGCTGCTGTTGCTGCTGTTGCTGCTGCTGCTGCTGCTGCAGGTGTGTTGGCCTTCCGACTTCTTCCGCGATGCATCGGGATCCTTAACTGGATCGCTCGTTCCCTGGAAGGCCTTAAGGCAGCTTCTACTGCAGACGCTGGGGTGGGTGTGCTGATTCTGCTGCTGATGCTGCTTTTGCTGCAGCTGCTGTTGCTTTTGCTGCTGCTGCTTTTGCTGCTGCTGCTTTTGATGCTGCTGCTACTGGAGGTCTGCTTTCGTCATTCTTTTCCCTCGCGGGATTAGTGTTTAATGTTTAGGGTTTAGGATTGAGGGCTTGGGGTTTAGGGGTTAGGGTTTAGGGTTTGGGCGGGGTGTCTGTACAGGTGGAAGCTGCTGCTGGTGACAGCAGCAGAGTGGGAGTCTCTTGGAGACAGCCGCAGCAGCAGAGAGCGTTTACTGTCTGATCGTCTCTCCGCACTCTACGGTGCATACTCAACTCACCGGACCCTAAACCCTAATTGCAAAAACCCTAAACCCTAGGCCGCACAAGCAGCAGCCTTCACTTCATTAAGAAGGATACTCTCCCGCTGCTGCTGTCTCCTTGAAGGAGGGCCCCCCTAGGGGCCCCTTCTAACTGCTCTCAGGAGCCATAGGGGCCTCCGGTGCCGTGGAGACCCCGCGAAAACCCTTGGGGTCTGGATATAGGGTTTAGGGTTTAGGGTTTAGGGTTTAGGGTTTGGGGTTAAGGCACTGGCCATAGGGCCCCAAAGGGCCCTTGGGAACATGCATAAGAAACAGTTTTTTTTTGTTTTTTCTGTCTCCTCAATACCCTTAATTGCATTTAAACTCTCTATAGACGACTCACTAACCTTCAGCTAAATATATCAGGGGGCCCCCAGGAGGGCCCCCAGTGGGGCCCCACACACTCGCAGACACCTGAGAGGACCCCGGCAGATTTTGAAGGGCCCTCAGGGCCCCTAATACGGCCCTGTTCTGCTGCTAAAAGGAGACACCTGAGGAGACACTTCTTGGCTAGGCAGCACGGGGACTCGATCTCCCACTGAAGGTTAACTGCTGCACTTTTGCACATTAATACCGGTGAATATATATATATATATATATATATATATACATAAGTACAGGTTTATATATATATATATATATACATACATAAATACATGTTTATATATATATATATATATATATATATTTACATGTTTATATATATATATATTTCTAGCTATTATTATTATTATTATATTTTCTTATATTGTTGCATCAATTTATATTATCATAGCATAGCAGATCGGTATAAGCAGCAGATAGCAAATATACATAATATATTATGCGCATGTATATACGTATGTCTGTATATATACGTAGACAACCATAAGCATGCATGCCTGCCTATATATATATATATATTTATATGTATATATATATATATATATTTATATGTATATATATACATATATATTTATATACTCGTGTATAGGCACATGCAGATCTATATATATATTTATAAAATATATGTATAAATATAATATATATATACATATATATATATTTACATATATATACATATATATACATATATATATAAACACATATTACGAGGGCGTTTATAGCTGGCTGTCTTTGTCTATCTGTGTACAAATACAGAAGAGGAAATAATTAGCTAAGAATGTAAACAGCAAATAAATCTATGCTTACGTAGCATAAATGTACATATATATATATATATATATATATATATAAGCATATTCATATATATATATATATATGCATATATATATACGTAGGTATGCATGTAATCGTCTACACGTGTATATACTCATACGCATATATGTGTATATTTATATTTGTATATATACTTATATGTAAATATAGCTCAATACTCTTTATATATATATATATATATATATATATATATATATATA
>NW_013549915.1:8045-13045 GCF_000499425.1 Eimeria acervulina
TTACTCTTTATATATATATATATATATATATATATATATATATATAGCTAAATACTATATATATATACATCTATATATATAGCTAAATACTATATATATAAGTATATTTATGCATTTGCTTATTAATTACTATTGTACATGATGTTCGCCCTTTAAAGCGGTGAGAAGCCACACAATGTGCAGGAGAATATCTTGGCTTTGTTTTTTATTTGTTTTGTTTGTTTTTTTATTTGTTTTGTTTGATTGTTTACATTTTCTTCTTCTCTGTCTTATGTATGTTTGTCTCCTTTTGTCTCTCGCCCTCTGTCTCTCTGTCTGTCTGTCTCCTTTTGTCTCTGAATGCCCCTCTTTGTCTCTCTATCTCTCCCTCTGTATATATATATATATATCCCCTTCTGTCTCCTGACCTTTATATATATATGCCTATATATATATATATATATATTATCTACTATATATGTGTCTCCTCTGTCCCCTTTCAAGCAATCTAAGTGTCTCCTTTTGTCTTCTTTTGTCTCCTTTTCTCTTTCTATTACAATTAAAACACAAAACAAATCTAAAACAGCACACAAAATATTACAATCCTACATTACTGTCTCCTTCTACGGGGGCCCCCCCAAGGGGGCCCCCACAGGGGGGCCCCCTAGGGGCCCCTCCGAGGGGGCCCCCCTGTCGGATGAAGGTGTTTGGTTATTGTTTGTTTTTGCAACAATAATAGAAATAATATATTGATTATGTTATAAAATGAAGACAAAGATAAAGAGTAATTGCTGTGTCTGTCTCCTTTTAAGCTCTTTAGGGTTGGGGGCCCCATGGTTGTTGCTGCTGTCAGGGGCCCCCGAAGAAGGGGGAGGGTTCAGCAAAGGGTTTTAATAGGGGGCCCCTGGGGGCCCCTCTTGGGGGGCCCCTGGGGGCCCCTCTTGGGGGGCCCCTGGGGGCCCCTCTTGGGGGGCGCCACAGGGGGGCCCCCTTCTTTGAGGCTGCTGTGTGCTTGGCTGCTCGTATATCTTTTGCTGCTGCTCAACTGTCTCCTTACCTGCAACTGTCTCCTTTCTGATGCAGCTCCTTGCTGCATGGACAAGGCCTCAGTTAAAGTGTCTCCTTCTTTTTATAGGGCCCCCTCCTTCCTTGTACCCCAGAGGGGGGCCCCCTACAGGGAGGGGCCCCTTGCTGCTACGCCCAGCAGCAGCTGCTGCCGCAGCCTACACACAGTCTCCTCAACGGCAGCTGCAGCGCAGCAGCAACAAAAGCAGCAGCAACAAAGCTACAATGAACAGCAACAGCTAAACCAGCAGCACGAAGAAGAGAATAGTCAGCACCAGCTGCACCTGCAACAGCAGCAGCAGCAGCTGCTGCTGCCTCAGTACCAGCACTCGCAGCAGCCGCAGCAGCCGCAGCAGCAACAGCCTCAGCAGCAGCAGCAGCAGCAGCAGCAGGGGTTTGGCAGCGTTGATTTTGTGCGTCTGGGTATGCTTCCGTCTGTAAGTGAAAGTTTGCGGTGTTGGGGTGTACGTGCAGCTGGTCCCCTTCAAGCTGCTGCTCTTCCTTTGCTGCTGCGGGGCTGCAGCACATTTCTGGCTGGGGAGACAGGCAGCGGCAAGACCCTCAGCTACATTATTGCTTTGGTGCAGCGCCTCGTTGTGCTGCAGCGCCAGCAGCAGCAGCAGCAGCAGCAGCTGCAGCAGCAGGGGGGAGGAGGCCGGGGAAGAAAAAGTTACCTCCTTTCGCCGCAGCAGCAGCAGCAACCAGCAACAGCAGCAGCAGCAGCAGCAAAGTACCCTGTTGCTGTTGTTCTTACCCCAACTCGAGAACTCGCGCTGCAGGTCTTAGGGTGGAGCAAGCGTCTCCTTGAACTGTCTCCTTTTGTCTCTCCTGCTGCAGCAGGTTTGCTGCTGGGCTCTTATACTTCTTGGCCGTACCCTGGGGGGGCCCCCTCCTCTGGGGGCCCCTCTGGGGGCCCCTCTCGCGGCGGGTGCCCTCCGCTGCTGATCTCCACGCCGCATGCATTTGCTGCAGCAGCAAAGCGAGAGAAGTGTCTCTTTACAGCAGCAGAGACTATCGTTGTTGATGAAGCAGATATGCTGCTAGATGGGGGCTTCAGAAAGTATACTGTCTCCTTGCTGCAGCGCTTCTTAGCAGCAGATAAACAGAGAGCAAACGAAGGAAAGCCGCATATACAATATATCTTTGCTGCAGCAACCGTACCCCCGGGGGGCCCCTCCAGGGGCCCCTTCAGCGCCACCTCTAGGGGCCCCTCCAGAGGCTTTCCTGCAGGGGGCCCCCAGAAGGGGGGCCCCCTAGAGGGGCCCCCACAGCAAACCCTACCCCAACTACAAGGCCAGGGGGGGCCCCCAAACAGCTCTGTTGCTACCCTTGGGGGGGCCCCTGGGGGGCCCCCTGCTGCTGACCATCCGGGGGCCCCTGGGGGGGCCTCTGTTGCTGCCCCTAGGGGGGCCCCTGGGGGGGCCCCTGGGGGGGCCCCTCTGGAGGGGCCCCCAAGGGGTTTGAAGGCGATACTGCAGCGTGAGTTTCCGCAGATGTATTTTGTACAGTCAGATCTGCTGCACTGCCACAACAAGGGGCTGCAGCAAGAGTTTGTTGCTGTTGCTGCTGAGGAGACAGAAGGAGACAGAATAGAGAGACTGGTGAGGGTACTGGAGGGGCCCCTTAAGGGCCTCAAAACGCTTGTCTTCTGCAACACTGCAGCAACAGCCAAAAGGGTTGCCCAGGGACTGCAGCAGAGACTGCAGCAGCAGCAACAGCAGCAGCAGCAACAGCAGCAACAGCAACAGCAGCAACAGCAGCAGCGGCAGGTGTCTCTGTTCACAGCACAACTCCCCCCTCTAACCCGGGCGAAGGTTCTTAAAGACTTCTCTAATGCTGCAGCTCCGCTGCAGCAGCCTGCAGCAGCAGCGGCAGGAGCAGCAGGAAATGAAGCAACAACAGCAGCAGCAGCATCAGCAGCAGCAGCAGAAGCAGGTGCTGCTGTGTTGGTGTGCACAGATGCTGCAGCAAGGGGACTGCATATTCAAGATGTTGCTGCTGTTGTCCAGTTTGACTTAGCACTCAATGCTGCTAGCCACCTCCACCGCGTAGGAAGAGTTGCTGCAGCAGGGAGACAGGGGACAGCTGTCTCCTTCTTCCTCCCGCAGCAGCAGCACCTAGTAGACGCCCTACGAGGACAACAGCAGCAGCAGGAACAGCAGCAGCAGCAGCAGCAGCAGCACTCTGTGGCAGCTGCTTTCAGCCGCAAAAGATCCTTCAGCAAAAAAATAAAGAAAAAGGCTGCTGCTGCGGCAGCAGCAGCAGCAGCAAAAGATGCAGCAGCAGCAAAAGATGCAGCAGCAGCAAAAGATACTTCTGCTGCTGTCTCATCTGGTGCTGCTGCTTGAGGAGATAGTGGCGCTGCTGACATTATCTGAGTGTCTCCTTTTTATTATTATTATTATTAGGGAAGAAAACGAGAGAGCTGTCTGTCTCTCTTTGTCTGTCTCCTGTCTCTTTGCTAACTCTGTCCATACTAGTTGTCTCTTTACTAACTGTCTCTTTACTAACTGTCTCCTGTCTCCTCTGTTTATTTTGTCTCTTTTTGCTGTCTCCTGTCTCCTTGTGCGTCTCTCCCCACCGCAGAGATGCTTCATACAACTCATCAGGTCTTTTCTATCTGTCTATCTAGGGTTTAGGGTTTAGGGTTTAGGCTGGAGATGCAGTCAAACGGTGTATGCGCTATAGTGTGCAGCACAGCAGCAGCAGCACTAGTATCAGCAGCAGCAGCAGCCGCAGTAGTATCAGCAGCAGCAGCAGCACTAGACTCAGCAGCAGCAGCAGCAAAATACTCAACATAAGCCCACTGTCCCTAGCAGCAATCTCCACAGCCTTACTAGCATCAGCATCAGCATCAGCAGCATCAGCAGCAGCAGCATCAGCAGCAGCAAGACGCACATTGTGTCTAATTGAAGGAGTCAGTTAAGACAGAAAGGCTGCACTCTCCTTTCGAGAGAGAACAGAGGCCTTCCTGCTGGGGCTCCTCGCAGGGGGGCCCCCCTGGGGGCCCCCAGGGGGCCCCCCTTCCTCTAACTGGCGAGGAGACAGGAGGGTACGGGAGCCCGAGCGCTGCATCGTAATAGCATCTCGGGGAGACAGCAGAGTGCGTGTCTCCTTTCTGACTAGCCCCCCCTTTGCTACTGGTGATGCTCCTGCTGCTGCTGTTGCAGTAGGGGGAGCAGCAACAGCAGCAGCAGCAGCAGTAGCGCGTGGAGACTGTAGCGTCCTGGAGACCTGTCTAGAGAAGGCCCCGTGTTCACCTGCTGCTACTGTCTCCGAAGTGTCTCTTCTCATCAAACGGGGGGAGCGGGGGGGCCCCCTATCTGCCTGGGGGGCCCCTACAGCGGGGGGCCCCTCTTCAGCAGAAAGGGTCTCCAGCTGCTTTCGAGGAGACACAAGTGTTCTAGAGCTCTGGCGACGAAGTGTCTCCTGGGGGGGCCCCCTAGGAGACAGTAGGGTACGGGAGGGGCCCCTTGTTAGAGAGGCCCTGCTGTCTCCTCTGCTTATTGAAGACCTTGAAAGGCGAGGAGACAGAGGAGCCTTATCTCTGTCTCCTTTGTCCTTCTTGTCTCCTTTGTCTCCTTCCCCAGAAACAACTAAACTAAGGGGCCCCGATACAAATCGCTGCAGCACGCTCGTGCTGCTGCGCTTGGGTGCTGCTGCTGCTGCTGGTTCTGCTGCTGCTGCTGATTCTTGGGGTGCCCAGATTGACCTGAAGACACGAGGCAGCAGCCCTTCTTCTGCTGCAGGTGCAGCAGCAGGGGCCCCCCCAAGGGCTTCTGCTGCTGCTGCTGTTGCTGCTTTACTCGGCTTCCTCTCTATCCTACTGGGCTTCCTGGAGAGCTCCCCTGTGCCTGCTGCTGCTGCTGGCGCTGCTGCTGCTGCTGCTGCTGCTGCTGCTGCTGCTGGCTTCTTCTTTGGGGAGACAGTTGCAGGGGGTATGGGGGGCCCTTTGA
>NW_013549915.1:18045-28045 GCF_000499425.1 Eimeria acervulina
CCCCACCGTAAACAAAGCCCCAAATAATGCATGCATGCAAAATGCATGCAACACGCAGCAAATATGTATGCATACAATATGCAGCAAATAAGCATGCATGCAATATGCATGCATGCATGCATGCATGCACGCAGTAAACATGCTGCATGCATGCATGCGTTGGGGTGTACCTGCAAGTGGAGGTGTTTGTACCGAAGGAATAAAATATTTGCAGAGGACGAAGGAGGGGGCTGGGGGCCTCGTTAGAATGGAGACAGTTGGGGGGCCCCCTGGTTGATAGTCATTTGCTGTCTCCTCAGCAGCACCCACGCCTTCCTGTATGCTGCAGCAGCAGCAGCAACAGCAGCGAAAACAACAACACACTGCAGCAGCTACATCATCCAGCCGTTTGCTGCTCGCAACCAGAAGTAGAGACAGCAGCAGAAAGAGCAACAGCAGCAGCAGCAGCAGTAGAAAGGGATGCTGCTGGTGCTGCTGCAGGCGCATCGACCACAGCAGCAGCAGCAACAGAATCAGAAGCAGCAGCTGCAGCAGCAGCAGCAGCAGCAGCAGAGTACTTGTTTTGTATCCTTGCTGCTTGGTGTATGCTCAGAGAAGGCAGACGAGAGACCCCACAAAAAGATAGAGACAGCCCCACTTCAGCAGCAGCAGCAGAACAACACAGACGAACCTGACCCTGAAAGGAGACACATTTAAATAAAGGAGACAAAAGGAGACACCTCAGCGCTCCCAATACACCGCCCTTATGCAAATCATGGGCTGCACAAGGGGAGACAGCTGCAACAGCAACAGCAGCAACAGCAGCAGCAACAGCAGCAGCAGCAGCAACAGTAGCAGCAACAGCAGCAACAATTGGGTTAAACACCGACAGCAACAGATGTCTCCTGCTGCACGCTCTGCAGGTCTTCCCTCCCCTTCAGCTGGCAGCTAAATGTCTCCTTTATATGAACTTCTATCGTTGTCCCTCCACCACTACCTCGTTTGCTGCTGCTGCTGCTGCTGCTGCTGCTGCTGCTGTCTCCTCGTATGTGGGGAGGGGTCGGGCTGGGGGTCCCCCCTGAACTGTCTCCTTTCATTCCTGGGCTAGCAGCCCCATTTGGGGATCTCTTTGAGCTGCTGCTGCTGCTGCTGTTGCTGCTGCTGTTGCTGCTACGCGCAGCAGCACCAGTAGGTGTTGCTGCAGCCAGATCAGCGGGTGCTGCTGCAGCAACAGGTGCTGCGGCTGCAGCATGATCCTTGCTGCTCTCCCCCGTGGGTCCCCCTACAGGCAGCAAAGCAGCACCTGCTGCTGCGCCCTTGCCTGGTGAATCCAGACAAGAGACAGCTTCCTGCTGCTGCTGCTGCTGCTGCTTGAGCTGCTGCTGCTTTAGCTCCCGCCGCCACTGCAGCAGCTGGAGCCGCCGAAGGCATGTCTGTGCATCTGTTGCTGCTGCTGCTGTCTCCCCATAAGGTTTATATTGAAGGAGACGCTTCACCTGCTCAGGCCCTGCTGCAGCATCTCTTGCATCATCCGGCAGCCCTCGCTGCAGCAGCAGCACACCAATAGCAGCGCAGCAGCAGCAGCAGCAATCGCTTCTGCGCACCATCAGCAGCAGCAAATCCTTTGGAAGCACCGGCCGCTGTTACACATGCAGCAGCAGCACCAAGAGCAGCAGCAGCAGGCGCACCACCAGCAGCAAAAGCAGCAGCAGCACAAGTAACAGCAATGCAAGAGCAGCAGCAGCAGCAGCAACAAAGGAGACTCCAACGACGGTGGTGAGACTGACAGCTATTAGTGCTGCCTGCCGCAGCTTGAAGAGAGGCTGAGGGGGCCCCTCCATTACAGGCCTAGGAGGTAGCACAAACCGCTGCTGCTGTTGCTGCTGCTGCTGCTGCTGCTGTTGCTGCTGCTGCTGTTGCTGTTGCTGCTGCTGCTGCTGCTGCGGGTTTGCGCGAGCAGCAGCAGCAGCAGGAGTCTTATCTGCGGGTATGCTTAAGAGGCTGTCTGGGGGTGCTGCCTGCAGCTGCCGCAGCAGCAGCAGCAAACGCCTCAGCTCGCTAACCGCAGGTCTACCGAAAGGAGCAGCAAGCTGCAGCAGCAAACTAAACCCTCCAAGTGCTCTGCGACGCTGTGGGGCGCCTGCTGCAGTGGAGGGGCCCCCGAAGAGGTCCTTTGCTGCTGCTGCTGCTGCGCTCGCTGGGGAGGGGCCTCCGTGGCGGCTGCTGCTGTTCCTGTCACGCCAAGCACTGGCACCCCCGCCAGCAGCAGCAGCAGCAGCAGCTGCTGCTGCTGCTGCTGCTTCAGGAGGAGACACTTTTGCAGCTTGTAGGGCGGGGAGAGGCGGCAAAGTGGCGATGAACAACTCGAGGAGATCATCCAAAAAGCTGAATGCTGCTGTTGTCTGCAGCAGCAGCAGCAGCAGCAGCAGCAGAAGCAGAAGCAGCTAACAAAATAATTGGGTTGCTGCTGCTGCGGTACATGCAAGGGGACTTCAAAAAGCGAGCATGGAGACTCGCTGCAGCAGCAGCAGCACTCTCAGCAGCAACAGCTGCAGTAGCAACAACACCACTCTCAGCAGCATCAGCAGCAGCACTCTTAGCAGCAGCAGCAGCAGCAGCAGCAGCAGCAGCAGCACCTGAAGAGACCTAAAGCATTGATGGTTTTGGGGTAGTGTCTCCTCTGGCTGCAGGTCCTCCTCTAAGGCCAGTGCAGCAACAGCAAACAACTCCGTGCTGCAGCTGCTGCCGCAGCTGCAGCAGCTTCCTCCTCCTTCTCTACCGATCCTCTTTCTGACGAATGCCACCGGCCACAGGAAAGCAGCAGCAGCAGCTGCTGCTGCTGCTGCTGCCTCCACTGCAGCAGCACGACTGACGCTGCCCTGCGCCTCTCCCTCCCAGTGAAATGGGACACCAGCAGCAGCAGCAGCAGCAGCAGCAGCAGGACCGCCTGCTCCTGTTGCTGCTGCTGAAGAGCCCTGCCGCTGCTGCTGCTGCTGCTGCTGCTGCTGCTGCTGCTGGGAGGGGACAGCAAGCATCAGCAGGGGCCCACAAGGCCAAGTGGGTTCTTTGAACTGAATTTCTTGCTGCACATCATGAAAGAATAAGTGCTGCTGCTGCTGCTGCTGCTCCTGCTGCTGCGGTACTCCCCAGTCCACTGCTGCAGCAGCAGCTGCTGCTGCTGCTGCTGCGGACCCCGGACCAGCAGCAGCAGCAGCAGCACAAGTTACGTCGTCTTGCGGAGGCAGCAAAACCTGGCAGGTGAAACAGCCTAGCAGCTCTCCGTCAGTAGGCAGTGGGGTGTACAGGTGTCTCTGCAGCGCAGCAGCAGCAGCAGCAACAGCAGCAGCAGCAGCAGCAGCAGCAAAGGCAAGATAGAGGTCAACGGCAAAAGGATAGCAAGGCCGCCGCAGCAGCAGCAGCAACCGACAGGACTGATTTGCTGCTGCTGCTGCGATGAGAGACATCGTTTAGCAGCAGGGAGGGGACAGCAACAGCAGCAGCAGAAAAGAGACAGCAGCAGCAGCAGAAGCAGCATGGAGACAACAGAAGCAGCAACAAGGAAAACAGGCACGCAGAGGTGGGTGCAGCACCAGCAGCAGCACCGCCAGCAACAGCAGCAACAGCAGCAGCAGCAGCAGCAGCAGCAGCAGCACTGACAGCAAGGCGTCTCCATCTGTGCTCAGCTGATTGAAAAGCCCTGGAGAAGAGCAGCCGCGCAGTGCAGCCCTCAGCAGCAACAACAGGGTGGGGCCCCACAGCTGCTCCGCCAGCAGCAGCAGCAGCAGCAACAACATTAGACCAGGCCCCTGCTGCTCCTCCTGTAACCCCTGCTGCTGCTGCTGCTGCTCTCTTTTCGTCAACAGAAGGGAGACCCCCTTTCTGCTGCTGCGCAAGAAGACGCTCCTGCGGGGACGTCGCTGTTGCTGCTGCTGCTGCTGCTGGGTTATCGATGCTGCCTGCAGCAGCAGCAGCAGCAGCAGCAGGAGCGTTAGGCCCGTCTCCAGACGTGTTTTGTGTCTTTCCCTGCTGCTGCTGCTGCTGTTGCTGCTGCTGCTGCTGCACGCGAGTCCCCCTGTTCTTCCCAGCAGCAGCAGCAGCAGCAGCAGCAGGAAGCTTAGTGTTTCTGTTATGCCCTCTAAGTGTTGCTGCTCTAAGAGACGGCAGCGGCAGCGCTGCGCGGTGCTGCAGCGTCTCTACTGTACCCTTGGGGGCCCCCTCAGGTGGGGGCCCCTCGCAGCTGCTGCATCTGCTGCAGGCTATTACCCATAGACAGCGCAGAGTGGCCATCCCTGCTGCTGCTGCTGCTGCTGCTGTTGCTGCTGCTGCTGCTGCTGCTGCAGCTGACGATGATAATGATGCTCCTGTTGTTGTTGCTGCAGCAGCTGCTGCTGCTGTTGTTGCCGTTGTTGTTGTTGTTCCTGCTGCTGTTGCTGGTTTTGCTGCTGCTGCTGCTGTTATTGCGGTTGCTGCTGTTGCTGCTGTTGTTGTTGCTGCCGCTGCTAAGGGTGTACTCACAGATGCAGTTGATCTCTCTTGCTGCTGATGTCAATTCTGCAGCAGCAGGCAGAGACAGCCATGAATTTGTATAGATTAGGGTTTAGGGTTTAGGGTTTAGTGTTTAGGGTTTAGGGTTTAGGGTCTAGGGTCTAGGGTTTAGGGCTTGGAGGGACCACACAGGGGGGCCCCTGAGGAGACACCCGAAGGGCCCCTCACGGCTATCTCCTGAGAGTTGAGGCCCCTAGCAAGAAGAAACAGCAGATAGATAAATTAATTAAATTATATTTGTCTCTTTTAAGACTTAAAGAGAGGTTTTGCTGCTGCTTTTGCTGCTGCTGCTGCTGCTGCTGCTTCTGATACCGTGGCCTCGCGGTGGGTGGTCTTGCTGCTGCTGTCGCCGGTCCTCCAGCTGCTGCTGCTGGGGCTGTTGCTGCTGCTGCTGCTGCTGTTGTTGCTGCTGCTGCATGCTACGGTTCTTTGCTGAAGCAACAACTGAGGGTTGAGCTCTTTAATAGAGCATTATAAGAGCCTTCTTAATGTTTAGGAGACAGCTTCTGCTGCAGCAGCAACTGCCACCTTCCGCTTGCCTGCAGCAGCAGCAGCTGCTGCTGCTGCTGCAGCAACAGCTGCAGCAACATCTGCTGCTGTGGTGGCAGCAGCTTAAAAGAAGCTTAATTCATAGCTTTACCCTTATCCTTTTCTTTTGCATGCAATAGAAAGCGAGAAGCTGCAGGCGTCTTCATCATCAGCAGCAGCAGCAACAGCAACCGCTGCTGGTGCTGCTGCTGCTGCTGCTGCTGTTCTCGAGGGCTATAACCCTAGACTTTCTCTGTTTCTTCTCTAGTGTCTGCAGCACATGAGTCTGCTGCTGCTGTCGCAGCGAGCCCCCCGCTCCTTTGCTGCTCTAGGGCCCTGGGGTCCCTTTAGGGGCTCCCTGGGGGCCCCCCTAGGGGTAACCTTGGGGGCCCCCCTGGGGGCTCCTCTGGGGGCCTCTCTGGGGGCCCCTAAAGGGTCCCCACTGGGGGCCCCTTTGGGGGCCCCTCTGGGGGCCACGGGCCGCAGTCGGGGGGGGCCCCCTACAGGGGGGCCCCCAGGGGGGGGCCCCCCTGTGGAAGGTAGAAGAAGAAGAGGTTTAGAGACAGGAGACGATGCGCATGATTTGCTGCAGATGACAACAGATAGTTCGATGTTGCACAGCAGCAGCAGCAGCAAGAACAACAGCAACAGCAGTAGCAGCAGCAGCGGTAGCAGCAGCAGCAACGACAGCGGTTGCAGCGGGGGATCCTCCTGGGGCATGCTTTGTTTAGGGCCTCCTGCTGCTTCCTCTTTGCAGGCTACTATGCCAGCAGCAGCAGCAGCAGCAGCAACAGCAACAGCAACAGCAGCAGCAACAACAGCAGCAACAGCAGCAGCAGCAGGCATGCGCATCCCTCATCGTCTTTTCGCAGTCTTTGCTGGTGGCAGTCCTCTTGTAACAACTGAGCCCGGTGCAAACGCAGCAGCAGCAGCAGCAGCAGCGGCAGCAGCAGCAGCAGCAAATGCTGCTGCTGCGGCTGCTGCTGCAGGGGGTGCTGCTGCTGCGCCTGCCTTATCGCCTTCTCGCGGGAAGCCGCAGCAGCAGCTGCTGCAGCAAGCAGCAGCCTACTGGGTACTGACACGCTCTTGTCTTCGGAACAGCAGTTATAATATCTTTATTGTTTTATTTTATCTTTTAGCATTTATCTATACTTATTTTCTTACTATCTATCTATCTATCTATCTATCTATCTAGCTATGCATCTATCTATCTAGCTAGCTAGCTAGCTAGCCAGCTACCTATCTATCTATCTATCTATCTATCTATCTATCTATCTATCTATCTATCTATCTATCTACCTATCTATCTATCTATCTATCTATCTATCTATCTATCTATCTATCTATCTATCTACCTATCTATCTATCTATCTATCTATCTATCTATCTATCTATCTATCTATCTATCTGCTGCTACTGCTGCTGCTGCTGCTTATGCTGCTGCTGCTTCTGTTGCTGCTGCTGTGTGTGCAGAGCCTCAGCAAAGGGCGCTTGAGTTTGCTTGTGTCTCTCTCTTCATTAGGGGGTTATATTGCTGCGCAGCAGGCAGCAGCTCCCGCAGCAGCAGCAGCAGCAGCAGCAACAGGAGGGGGCGGGGGGCCTGCAGCAGCAGCAGCAGGTGCTGCTGCTGCTGCTGCTGGATTTGAGCCCCTTGCTGCTTTGTTCGTAGGGGTATTCTTGACTTCTGCTGCAGCAAACTCTGCAAATCAAATTATAGAGAGACACAGAGACGCCAAGATGATAAGAACTAAAAACAGGTAAACAGCAGCAGCAGCAAATGCAGCAGCAGCAGCAAATGCAGCAGCAGCAAATGCAGCAGCAGCAAATGCAGCAGCAGCAAAGGCAGCAGCAGCAAATGCAGCAGCAGCAAATGCAGCAGCAGCAAAGGCAGCAGCAGCAAAGGCAGCAGCAGCAAATGCAGCAGCAGCAAATGCAGCAGCAGCAAATGCAGCAGCAGCAAATGTAGATGCAGCAAATGTAGATGCAGCAAATGTAGATGCAGCAAATGTAGATGTAGCAGATGTAGATGCAGCAGATGTAGATGCAGCAGCAGCAGCAGCAGCAAGTGCAACGGCACTATTGGTAGGGAGCACAGCCGCAGCAGGAAGAACAACAGCAGCAGCAGCAGCAGCAGCGAGAGAGATATGATGTGGTGTGTGTTTGCTGCTGTCTCTTTCAGGCCTCTCCCTCGCGGCGTCTTAAGTGTCTCCTCTTGCATATCTTACTCTGTTTGTGTTGGTGCTTCTGGTTTGCTGCTGCTGCACTTCTGCTTCCCGGGTTCTGCTGCAGCAGCACTTGCTGCTGCTACTATTGCTTTATACGCTGGGGTGTATACGCAGCTAAAGACACGAACGCCCTACTGCACTCATGTAGGGGCCCTCGTAGGGGCCCTCCCGCTGCTCATTGGATGGTCTGCTGCAGGCGTATGTTGTCGCCTTTTGTCTCTTTGTTTGTCTCTTTATTTGTCTCTTTATTTGTCTTTATTTGTCTCTATTTGTCTCTATTTGTCTCTTTATTTGCCTCTTTATTTGTCCCTTTCTTTGTCTCCTTTTGTCTCTTTATTTGTCTCTTCATTTGTCTATATTTGTCTCCTTTTGTCTCTTTATTTGTCTCTTTATTTGTCTCTTTATTTGTCTCTTTATTTGTCTCTCTATTTGTCTCCTTTCGTCTCTTCATTTGTCTCTTCATTTGTCTATATTTGTCTCTTTATTTGTCTTTTTATTTGTCTCTTTATTTGTCTCCTTTCGTCCTTTTATTTGTCTTCTTGTGTCTCCTTTTGTCTCCTCTCCGTGTCTCTGTCTTTTTATTTCTCTCTTTATTTGTCTCTCTATTTGTCTCTTTATTTGCCTCTTTATTTGTCCCCTTATTTGTCTCTTCATCTGTCTCTTTATTTGTCTCTTCATTTGTCTCTTCATTTGTCTCTTTATTTGTCTCCTTTTGTCTCCTCTCCGTGTCTCTGTCTCTTTATTTGTGTCTTTATTTGTGTCTTTATTTGTGTCTTTATTTGTGTCTTTATCTGTCTCCTTTTGTCTCTTTTATCTGTCTCCTTTTGTCTCTTTATTTGTCTCTTTATTTGTCTCTTCATTTGTCTCTTTATCTGTCTCTTTATTTGTCTCTTCATTTGTCTCTTTATTTGTCTCTTTATTTGTCTCTTTATTTGTCTCTTTATCTGTCTCTTTCTTCTGTCTCCTTTTGTCTGCTTGATGAATTTTTTTCATTTTTTAACCAATTAATTAATTATTTAATATATTTAATTAATTAATTAATTAATATAATTAATTAATTAATTAATTAATATAATTAATTAATTAATTAATTAATTAATTAATTTAATATATTTATTTGTTTATTTGTTTGTTTGTTTGTAGGAGGGTCTTCTGAGCGGAGGCAGCGCTTTGTGTTTTTTTCTGCAATATGTTTGGCAGTTCCCTCATTTTTTCTGTCTTTGTTTTTTGCATGCAGCAGATTATAAAAGAGGAGGCTATAAAATGTTTGGTTTGCTGTCTTCTTCTGTAAATACCCCTCAGCTTCTCTCTTTATGCAACCGATATACTGCAGCGCTTCTTCTTCTTCCGTTTGTAAGATTCGTCTTTTAAGACATAGCACTCGTATCTTTAATACAACTAATTGTATATATATATAATATTATATATATATACATGTATATATATGTATATGTATATATGTACATATATATATATATATTATATCTATATATGCATATATATACGTATTTATTTGTATTGTACATAATATATATATAATATATATATTATATAATATATGCAATATATATACTATATAATATATATAATATATGTTATATATATAATAATGTATAGATATTACATTGTATATACACTGCATATTTATGTATTATATATTATAATAATACAGTAATAAACAAATATATATCTGTAAATTATAATATGCATTTGTATGAACACTGCATGCAAACAAACATATCAAAGTACAGCGAAGAGTGCAGAAGAACTTGTGAGATATTTATAAATATATCTTTTTAAGCCCTTCTTAATAAACATTTGTATTATTATAGCATCTGTTATTTATATAATGTACATCAATAAATAAATAAATATATATATAATAAATAAATAAATATATATAATAAATAAATAAATATTATATATATTTGTGTATATGTATATATTTCGTTTGTTTATTATATTTAACCGTATATATGTATAGATAAATTAGTATATATATATGCATAAAGCAGCAGCAGAAAGATGCTGCTGCTGCTGCAGCAGCAGCAGGTTTAGAAGCAGCAGCAACAGGCTTAGCAGCAGCAGCAGCAGGAGCAGCAGCAGGAGGGCATAGATTCTGTTTTGGGGTGTATGTGCAGGTTGCTGCGTGGGGAGAAGTAACAAGCTGGATGTATCCAGTTAGCTGTCTGCCTTTTAATTTATATTTGCTGCTGCTGCTGCGCTTATTTAATGCGTCTCCTTGTAAAGAGACAGCTCGGCCCTTCTTCATACATTCTCTGTGGCATATTCTGCTGCTTCTAGTTCTTGCTGCTTATCATATGAAGCCGCAGCAGCAGCAGCTGCAGCAGCAACTGCAGCAGCAGCTCCAGCAGCAACTGCAACAGCAGCAGCAGCAGCAGCAGCAAAAGAACACAGGCTCGGCCTGCTGTCCCCTAGGGCTACTCAAGGGAGTGTCTCCTTTTGCTGCGTCTCTCACTGCAGGAGACCTGTCCTCCTTTGACAATCAGCAGCAGGAGCAGCAGCAACAGCAGCAACAGCAGCAGGAGCAGCAGCAAATGCTTTGGAGGTCCAGCAGCCCCTTAGGTGTTCATGCAGCAGGTGCTGCTGCTCTGCTGCAGCAGCAAGATGCATTTAAAGCAGCAAGAGATATCCTCTCAATCTTCTGTCCCCACAAAGCGCTTCTATTTCATGGGCGGCTCTGTCCCTTAGCTTCTAGAGCC
>NW_013549915.1:33045-39168 GCF_000499425.1 Eimeria acervulina
CAGCGTTTTCTGCTGCTGCTGCTGCTGCTGCTGCTGCAGCGGGGGCCCCTTTAAAACCTCGGGTTTGCATGTTGCTGCGGTTACTGCTGCAGCAGTTCTCTCTCTTGTTTTTTAGGAAATCGTTTATTGTTTTTGTTTGTATTTGCTCATCTGCTCTCAAGCAGAAGGCCGCAGCAACCCCCAGCAGCAGCAGCAGCAGCAGCAGCAGCGGCAGCAGCAGCAGAGTGTTGCTGCAGAGATTTTAAGAGGCAAAGAAGCTGCAGCTGGTGCTCAGCAGCACATTCTGGTAGCAGCAGCAGCACAAGCAGCAGCAGCACTCGTATCGTCAACAGCAAAACAGCTGCAGCAGCAGCAACAGCAGCAGCAACAGCAACAGCAAGAACAGCACCCCGAACAGCAGCAGCAACACCAGTAGCATCAATACAGCTATAGCAGCAGCAGCAGCAACAACAGCAGCAGCTGCAACACTATCTATCAGCAGCAAGACAACTTTATCATAGTCCCCATCAACAGCAGCAGCAGCAGCAGCAGCAGCAGCATAAGCATAAGCATAAGCTTATGCATCATCATAAGCAGCAGGAAGACAGCTTCACCATCAACAGCATCATCATCATCATCATCAGCATCAGCAGCAGCAGCAGCAGCAGCAGCAGGAGTGAATAAGAAGATGAGCTTTCAGTCTAGAGAAGAGGTGCGAAGACAGAAGCAACTAGAAGAAGCCCGTAAGGCGGGTACAGCAGAAGCAGAGAGAGACGAAGAAGGTAAAGAGATAAACCCTCATATACCTCAATATATATCTAAAGCACCGTGGTACTTAAATCAAGAGACACCGGGTCTAAAGCATCAAAGATATGTTGAAGAGAAGAAAGCAAGTATAGACACCTGGTTTAAAAGAGGTTTAATAAAAGAAACAGATAAAAATAAAAAGATCAAATGGTGTAAAGGCTCGTGTAAAAACTGCGGCAGCAGAACGCATGCAGCAAAGTTTTGTACAGAGAGACCTCGTGCTAAGTTAGCTGCTTATACTAATAAGTCTCTTGCTGCTGATGAGATAATTGCTGCTGAGCCTAAACTAACATACGACGCAAAGAGAGACAGATACGGTGGATATACAGGGGACGATTTTATGCTGCAGATTAAAGAATATGAAGCAGCACAACTAGAAAGAAAAAAACAAAAACAAAGAGAGCAGCAGCACTTGCTGCAGCAGCAAGAACCTGCTGCTGCAGAAAGGAGACAGCTCAAGCAGCAGCGTAGACTTAGGAGACAGAAACGTAGAGCTGAAAAATTATTAAAACAACAAAAAAAAGAAGAAAAACAAGCAGCAAAGAAAGCTGCAGCAGAAGCTGCAGCAGCAGCAGCAGCAGCAGCAGAAGCACAAGCCGCAGGAGACGACCCTGAAGCAGCCGCAGCAGCAGCAGAAGCAGCATCAGCAGCAGCAAAAGCAGCAGCAGCAGCCGAAGCAGCAGAAGATGAAGAAGAGAGTGATGAAGAAGAAAGAGATAGCGATACAGATAGCGATACAGATACAGATACAGATAGCGATGGCTCAAATGAAGAAGAAGATAAGGGTTACTCAGGGATAAAACTAAAAGAGTTTGATAAAACATCAGCCCCAGTAGAGTGTACAGACGAACGCAGCAGGATAAATACTAGAGACCTACGTATCCGTGAAGACACTGCTAAGTATCTTCTTAATCTTGATCTTAACTCTGCTTTCTACGACCCTAAGAGCAGAAGCATGCGCGAAGACCCGTTCAAGCATCTTAGTCAGCAAATCAAACCTACTTTCAGAGGCGACAACGCCCTTCTTCAAGCGGGAGAAGTTAAAGCTACCCAGCAACTACAAGTAAACCCTAAACCCTAAACCCTAAACCCGTCATTCGGCAGCTCTTAATAACTATACCCTATACACCAAACCCTAAACCCTAGCGCTCTTACAAACTATACCCTGAACCCTAAACAATAGCGCTCTTACAAACTATACCCTAAACCCTAAACCCTAGCGCTCTTACTAACTAAACCCTAAACCCTAGCTCTGTTCATAACTAAACCCTGGACCCTAAACAATAGCGCTGTTACTAACTAAACCCTAAACCCTAAACCCTAGCGGCGTTCAGACCAAAACCCTAGATCCTAGTAGCGTTCATATCTAAACCCTAAACCGTAAACCCTAAACCTTAGCGGCGTTCAGACGCACTTTACATGTCACAATAAGCAATACGCAGCAAACCCTAAACCCTAAATTATAAATATTAAACCCTAAGCAGCAATCCCTAGAATGAACAATAAACCCTAAACCCTAGGCAACCGGAATACAAACCCTAAACCCTAACCAATCCCTAAACCCTAAACCATCAACAAACCCTAAATTCTCAATACACCCTAAACCCTAAACCCCTGAAACCCTACACAAACCCTAAACCCTAAAACACCTGCATACGCCCTAAACCGTAATACCAACCGTAAACCCTAGTACAAACCCTAAACCCTAGTACAAACCCTAAACCCTAATACAAACCCTGAATCCTAATACAAACCTTAAACCCTTGTTAGAAGTGTGTTTGTATCATCTACGAGGATCCGTGCACATGCATATCTTTATCTTGTGGGGAATGAATGCCTCTCTGTCACCCCCTCAGCCCTTAGGGTTTAGGGTTTAGGGTTTAGGGTTTAGGGTTTAGGGTTTAGGGTTTGCGCGCAGCTGTTTGCTTGGGAGGCGTATAAGCACGGCCAAAATGTACACTTCAATGCGCAACCAACTCAACTCGAATTCCTCTATAAAGAACATCAAAAGAAAAAAGCTGTAAGGAAGCTGCTGCTGCTGCTGCTGCTGCTGCTGTTGCTGCTGCTGTTGCTGCTGTTGCTGCAGTTGCTGCTGTTGGTGCTGCTGTGGCTGTAGCTTGTGCTGGTGGTGGTGATGCTGATACTGCTGCTGCTGCTGCTGCTGCTGTTCCTGCTGGTGATGTAGCTGATGCTGTTGCTGCGGCTGCTGCTGTAGCTGGTGTTGCTGCTGCTATACCTGCTGCTGCTGCTGCTGTTGATGTGTATGTCTTTTTGTTTATTTTTTTCTTCACCTCTTTTTATGTTTATTATTACATTAATTTATATCTTTCTCTTTTTATTTTATTTAGCTGCTTTAGATGTCTCCTTCATTATTAATTTATATTAATTATTATTATATATTATTAATTTTATATATATTTGTTTGCTTTATATGTTGAATGTATTAGAGTCTGCTGCTTAGTCTGATATGAAGGATTGATAGAACATAAACATATCTTTTTATGCATTTGTTTGTTTTATTTAATTAATTATTCTCAGCAAATAGAAACAGAAAAACAGAAAAATATCTTTGATACATACGGAGGCAAAGAGCATTTAGTCGCAGACACCCGAGTGCTCTACGCCCAGACTGAAGCCTATGTTGAATATTCTAAGGATGGGAGGTATATACTTATTAATAAATTAATTAATTAATTAATTAATTAATTAATTAATTAATTTATTAATTAGTTAGTTAGTTAATTTGTTTAATTTATTTATTTAGTTTGTTTATTTGTTTATTTATTTGTTTATTTTATTTAATATGTTGAATATTCTAAGGATGGAAGGTATATACTTATTAATTAATTAATTAATTTATTTATTTAATATATTTAATGTATTTAATATATTTATTTAATTAATTAATTAAATAATTACTTAAATAAGTTAAATAAGTTGTTTGTTTGCTTAATTACTCATTTAATTAATTAATTTCTTTATTTATTTGAGTTAATTAATTAATTAATTATTTTATTTATTTGTTTTATTTTGTTTTTTTGTTTTGTTTCGATGTCATACATCTGCTTTTCTGTCTCCTTTGTTTTGTCTCTTCTTTATTTGTCTCCTTTTCACTGTCTCCGTTTATTTGTCTCTGTTTATTTGTCTCCTGTTCACTGTCTCCCTTTGTCCGTCTCTGTTTATTTGTCTCTGTTTATTTGTCTTTGTTTATTTGTCTTTGTTTATTTGTCTCTGTTTGTTTGTTTGTCTCTGTTTGTCTGTCTCTGTTTATTTGTCTCTTTTTATATAACTCTTTTTTAATATATTTCTTTTTGTTTATCTATTACTTTTTTATTTGTCTCCTTTCCGCCCTTTTATTTGTCTCTAATTTATTAATCTTTTATTTGTTTATTTATCTTTTATTTGTATTTGTTTATTTGTTTATTTTGTTATATCTTTTTATTTGTTTGTTTATATCTCTCTATTTTATTTTTGTTTTTTATCTGTCTCCTTTTCACTGTCTGTCTCCTTTCGTTTGTTTTTCTGTTTGTGTCTCCCCTCCGCGCGCAAATAAATAAATAAACAAATAAATAAATTAATTAATTAATTAATTAATTAATATATAGATATATAAACAGTAAACTAATAAAAACATAAAAGAAGCAAATGAAACAAAGACATAAATAAATAAAGACAGAAGAAGTGAATACAACAAAAATAAACAAAGAAAGATAAAAGAAGCAGATAATAAATAAACTAAAATAATAAATAATACTATGTTTGTTTACAGGATATTAAGAGGCAGACAACGAACATTAACAAAATCAAAATACGAAGAAGATGTGCTTCAGGGCT
Source organism: Eimeria acervulina (assembly GCF_000499425.1). Taxonomy (NCBI): domain Eukaryota; phylum Apicomplexa; class Conoidasida; order Eucoccidiorida; family Eimeriidae; genus Eimeria; species Eimeria acervulina. The sequence continues at coordinate 37,666 of NW_013549915.1, forward strand.
CTCATACTTCTGTCTGGGGTTCTTATTATGATGTAGCTACAAGCAAATGGGGTTATGCATGCTGCCGCTTAACCTCTTTTGCTGCTGAATGCACAGTAAGCAGCAGCACAAGCAGCAGCAGCAGCAGCAGCAGCAGCAGTAGTAGTAGTTGCAGCAGAAACAGCAAAAAAGCGGAGCAGAAAAAGCCCTCATACATATCCTGCTGCTGCAGCAGTCGTGCTGCAGCAACTAAAAACAGCAGCAACACAACCTGCTGCTTCTCATCTCTCTTTCTGTTGCTGCTGCTGCTGTTGCTGTTGCTGCTGCTGCTGCTGCTGCGTTTTGTTCTTAGGGACGGCTTGAAGATAACATTACGATGGAGTCACTGGGCCTCACCTCTTCGGAGGCAGCAGCAGCACCTGCTGCTGCTGCTGGTGCTGCTGCTAAGGGGGGTGCAAGTGCTGCTGCTGCAGCTCCCGCTGCAGCAGATCATGCAGCAGAAGCACGCGATGCCGCAGAAGAATGAAAAGGAGACACACTAGACATACTTCAAAATGCATGTTGCTGCTGCTGCTGCTGCTGCTGCCTTTCAAACTGTAACTGCAGCAGCAGCATGTTGTTGCTGCCGCTGCATGCTGCTCCTGCACTGCTGTGGTGAGAGTACGTCTCGGTAGACAGCAGCAGCTACAACAGCAGCAGCTGCAGCAGCAGCAGCAGCAGCAACGGCAGTTGCTGCTGCTGAACTGGGGCGGCCAACGCTGAGTTTGTTATATCTTTTTTTTCTGCTTTATTGCTGCTGCTGCTTTACTGGTGCTGCTTTGCTGCTCTTCTGCTGCTGCTGCTGCTGTGCCTCCCCCAGCCACGGTTCCCTCCACAGCAGCAGCAGCAGCAGCAGCAGCAGCAGCAGCAGCGGCAGCATCTGTCTGCGTGCAAAGGAGACCCTCTAGGAGACACTTAGCAGAAAGAGGAGACACCCAGTAAACCCTCAACAGGACTAGGGTTTATAATGATTGAGGGTTTAGGGTTTAGAGCTGCGGCTGCCGCTAGTCTAAGCCCTTATCTAGCTGCTGGTGGTGTTGCTGCTGCTGCTTGTGCTGCAGCTGCTGCTGCTGCTGCTTGTGCTACTGCTGCTGCTCTTCTGCTGCTGCTCTTCTGCTGCTGCTCTTCTGCTGCTGCTTGTGCTGCTTAACTAAAGAGAAGTACAAATGTGTGCAAAGAATTGACAGGGTTTAGGGTTTAGGGTTTAGGGTTTAGCAGCAAAACCCTTCAAGCCAAGAAGGAAGTAGCAGCAGCTGCTGCAGCACCTGTGCTGCTGCTGCTGCTGCTGCTGCTTATGCTGCTGCTGCTGTGCAGCAAAAGAAGCGGATGCATATTATATAACATTAAAAAAGATAAATTTATTTGGGTGTATTTACTCAAAGGCGAAGTACAGACATACAAATAAAAAAAACTTTAAAACAAATTATACATTACTACATAAATAAATATATAATATATATTATATATATAATATATATTATTATA
>NW_013549914.1:0-18910 GCF_000499425.1 Eimeria acervulina
ACTTTCAGGGACCCGTCAGATGGACTCTGGAGAAGGTAACGTACATGGATATATATATATATATATATATGGATGTTATAAATCTGTACTATATGTGTGCGCATGTATGTGTATTTTTCTGCATATAAATAATTTCTTCGCTGCGTTGCAGGTATGATCCAGCAGTGTACGCGACGATTTGGGGCTTTTGGAGGCAACCGAGCAAGATATGGCTGTTGCTGCATGAGTTTCTAAACGAGAATGAGCCTGTTCCTAATAGAGCGCACTTGGCTTTAGCTCGTCTGGAGGCCCTGGGCATCGTGCGAGCGGTGATAACTCAAAATGTTGATAATCTGCATCAAGATGCAGGGAGCAGACGCGTTATAGAATACCACGGCAATCTCATGAGTGTGGGTGTACGGACACCTGAACGCCGATTTTCTTACACCGGGTGTATACTGTGCTCTTGGCTCACTGCTTGCTTACTTAGGGTGTAGGGTTTAGGGTTTACGGGTAGCATGTGGGGTTGGTTTCCGCTGCTCGTGGAAAAGCACTTAGAGCAGCTTGAGCCAGAACAACTATTCGTAGCGCATTTTACATTTCGATGGAGAGTTGTGTTTCTGCTTATTTGCGGCTGTCTCCACGCTGATATCCAGTTACTCCCCCTCTTTTTGCACTGCCTGCTCAGGCCTCGTGTTACCGGTGCGGAGCGAAGATGCAGCTGACGAAGCAAATGGTCCGGAACCCTTCATTTAAGAAGAAGTTGCCCCCGAAGGTGCTTTCCTATGCATGCATTCAGAAGGTCTTTTCCTCTCTTCTGCAGCAGAGGATTTGGTGGCGGTAGTTCAGTCTCTTTCTTCAATACGAGATAGATGAAACGTAGTGCGAAGTAGACGAGCATGCAACCGTACAATTCATGTTTACTGAGGAGTTACTTCTTTTCGTTTTTTTGTTTTCTTTTTGCAGTGCGGATGCGGCGGGTACTTCAAGCCTGATGCGGTGTTGTTTGGAGAGGGGATTCCGTCTCAAGCTGTGAGCGAGGCAAATAAAGAAGCAGATGCATGCGACTTGCTGCTAGTTGTTGGGACTTCTGCTACTGTACATCCAGCATCGGATATACCATACAGAGTCATGAGGAAAGGCGCAAAGGTCATTGAGGTCCGCTCAGCACGTGAAACGGAAACTTTTATTTAGTCGGCCGTCTTCCACAACTATTGCATTAATTGCCCGAATAAAAACCATCACTTTAATTGCCCTTATAAAAGCCATTCATTCAATTACACTCATCAAGAAACATTCTTCCACGTTGTAGTTTAAGAAGATGTTAATTTTGTTGCGCATGTTGTTGGTCGCCAGTTACGCATTTCTTTCTAATCTTTCTTGTCCTAGCGACCAGGGTCCAAGTCGAAGTTTTTTGTTAGGCTGCAAGTTGTGGTGTGCTCTTGGTGGGGAAAGATATATGCATGCATATATGCTTGCATGCATGCTTGCATGCATGTAACAACTGCACAACATGCATGTAGAGTTTATGCTGAACCCAGGAGTCGGTGCTTGAAGTAGTTTGATACGTTTTTTACCTCAGGTCAATTTAGAGGAGACCGGTTTGACGAATCGTATATCGGACATGATATATATTGGCAGGTGAGTGCGTAGTCTTTCAAGGATATCTATTTTATTTGAATTTTATATTTACATATATATTTTTTATTCTCACGTGGGCGTCTCCACATGAGAACGCGGGGCATATTTTCGTGTGCGTGTTTCTTGCGTGTACTTTCTGCGCACGCACCTTTCAGCAAAGAGTGCTTGCATGGACGCATGCATGCTTGCATGCATGCATGCATTGGTAGATTAGATTGAACTACTGCTTCTGTCTGTAACTGCTGCAACGCGCTGCTGCCGATGCTGCAGGGCGAGCGATCTCATGCAGACGCTGCACCTGCTGGAGCCTTATCCACCGGAGTCAGCAAGCGAAGGAGACTCTGCTGCTGCTGCTGCTGAGGTCCTCACCGAACCGAACACACGAACAGAAGCACAAGAACCCCCGGCAAGGGGGAGCAGCGACTGAAGGATCCCGAGTCGAAGTATGTTCATCTGCATTATTACAAGTACCATGAATACTGTGTAGTATTCAGTGGATTATAAATAATAACATTGAACTTTTCTGGTGCCGTAGGCATTCAGAACGGCGACTTGGGGAGGAGCAACGACCACCAGAAAGCCACCTATTGTAACACAAACTTTAGTGTGTCAGTTTTTTAATATACAAAATATGTATGCATGCATGCCTGTATATATATATATTATATATTACATATATATATACATATATGTACGCTATATATATATATATATATATATATATATATATATAGCGTTGTGACGAAGTATAGGGCCTAAGCCGCAATTGCGGTAGGAGTATGCCTGCGTATTGGGTGCGTCAGCACATGAAGAGGCGAAGCTGGCTCTATCAAACGTCGCAGTGAGGAATCTTCATTAATTCAGTTGCACAGAGAAGACACGGTACAGATGCGTTAACGGCTTCGTGCATACAGCCTACGAAGTGCAGGCTGTTCGCATGCAGCGGGGAGATCAGCGGCCTTGGCTTACCAGGCGCTGCCTTTCTGTGTATGTAAAGATACGTGCGTATGTGCGCATGCGTATATATGTTGTATGGGCACCGGCTTGCCTGAGGAATTGATTGGTGACTGGAGTGTTGGCCTTCCGGCCTATTGCAGTAGAATGTTTGTGCCCTCATCTTTGGGAACAGACGAGAATGTTGCTTTATGGCGGTGTTTCCGTCCTAAAAAGATCTGTTTGCTGCAACTACTGCATTGAACTACTGCAGTTATTGAACTTTTAAGCCTAAGGAAGAAACTCTTTGGCAGTAGGCGGATGAATGGAAGTAGCAACAGTCAGCAACCCCATACGACGGTATCCAGAAACGAAACGAAATGCCCCTACATCTACTAACATCGCTTTTTTGTTTACGCGATTTGATTTTGCTTGTTTCTCACCCAGAAAGCCAGGCGGAGCAAAAAGAACAGCGATAAGTTTTCGTTTTACTTGAAGCAGTCTCCACATATCCTGCAGCTCCCCAGCAAAAAACTTAAATATATTCATACGGGAAATGAGCCATCAGCGACTACCGCTGCGTTTACACCTCCCTGTAAAAGTACTTCGCTGTGAAGTAGAAATAGGAGCAATGAATCCATCTTCACCTGGATGGTGGTTTGCATCAAACGCTCGCACCTCCGATGGTCAAATAAGACTCCAATATGTCGCCCTAACACAAAAATGGACACACCAGCGCACCCTTCCGCCTCGTGACCGCACGGCCAGCAACGCTCGCGATAGAAACCTTGAGTAACTGCAGTATGCACAGCAACTAGGAGGCTGCAAGGCTCGCAAACTAAGATTAAACAAGAAACGCACACCCACACCCACCACGCGGAGCTGAAAACGGGAGGATCGGTCATGCAAAAGACCTTTGCGAGTCAAAGGGAATATGATGGGTGCATCCTGAGGCACCACTTGACACTGCAGGCCCCAAGCTCGCTGGGCTGCTGTTCCTGCCGAACCTGCAAACACAGATCACAGCAAGTGCTTGTAAGAATAAAGATGAAGCAACAAAGGAATGGAGCAGACCCTTCTTATCTGAATACCACCCACTAAACTAGTTCAACACAGTACAACGTCAGCGACACAGCTGTGGCGAAGTGCCCCCCACGCATCAGAAGATCTGATTACTCTTACCTTTTTGCACTGCTCGGTAGAGAGAGCGTCGGACGAGCACATCAATGCCTGAATACTCGGTGGATTCATGATGTAATTCAGGCTCCAAGCATTCTGCACGTACCAAAAGCACACCACGCAAAGTACGTTCCCGGAACCTTTGTAGATGACGGAAACGACTCACCTAACCACAAGCACCACTCAGAAGAAGCAGATAAACGCAAACTCGCAAGGCGAATGTCGTCTGCTATTATCGCTGAATTCTGCGGAAAATCGCTGCGACTTGCCAGCCCTTTTCAGCCTTTCTGTGGACATATGCCGGTATTGATCGCCATCAAACCATTCGAGGTACTGCATTTCCAAGCTGCATCCTTCATACAAGCCGTTAGCAGCTGCTTCGAGAGCTTTCGACCCTGAGAGGACCCTCGGCACTCTCCTTGCGAGATTTATGGGCATCCAGCGCACCGTGGACACATCAGCAGCGCCTATTCCGTTAGAGAGAACCACTGGCACTTCAACGAAATCCCCTACACAAACGGGACCCAAATGCGACAACACCGCCTGCCCGGTTTCATCGCCGTGGAACCTGCACAGGTCACGGTGCAGCCACAGCCGCCGTTTGCTACCCAAAGGCGCAACTGCAACAGAGAACATCGGCGCTTCCCGTCGACACTGGTCTGCAGGCTCCTTCCCAGTCTGAAAGCAAACAAAGAAAACAAGGTACATGAACAAACGAATCTGCAAAGAGCAAATCATTTCAGATCCAGCTGAAACGACCTCCCACGCCATCTACTCTACGAGAACATCTATCCTTCACGAGCACGAGGGAACACACCTTTGCTTACTTCCTAAATTAAAACGACTTACCCTACTTGGGGGCCTTACGATTGTCGTTGGACTCTGGCCTCCCCCTGAGATGCCACGCAAAGAAGACCTGCGTGAGAAGGAGTTCCTCTCGACCCAACGAGAGGAACTATCTGCTGTCTTTTCACGGCCAGCATAACGAGGAGGCAAATGCCAGTCGTTTAGAGAAGAAGGATGCCGGTATTTAAAACAATAACCCATAGACAGCACATGGTTGGCAGCGGGGGGCAACACCTGCAACGAATAACATACAAGTGAATCTGCTCAGTGAAATGTAAACATAAATGCAGAGGCCCACTGGGCTCCAGCTAATCATTCGCGCAACATCACGTTGCTTCCATCATGACGCAGCCGCTCTCCCTACCTCCCTGCAAACTGTTTAAAGTCTAGCGTTTAGGGTCTAAGGTTCTCAGCAGCAGCAGCTAAATGCATGCACTGCAACTGAGTCTTCATGAGTCAAGAGGTTCGTGATGTTACAACAGTTAAGACTGCTGTGAACGCACAGAAAAGTCCTCTACTGCGCCGCTTTTTAGTGTCTGGTTCACCGGCTTTTGCAGCAACAAACCCCAATGACAAAACCAACAGCAAGAACTGATGTGTCGTCGTTTTTCGAGTACACTGACTGACCTTGGCTGTGATAACCCAATCCAGTCGAAACCCCTCTCCTTGTGCAATGTGCAGTGCCTGAAGCTTCACCGTAGCGCTCACAGGCAAAAGGTACTTCCCATAAGATGCCTCGAAGCCTCTATCGATGGGGGCGCACATCTCAGCAAGGGCACTGCAAAACAACAAAAGCCAGAAGACAGCAACAAAAAAGCGCATTGTGTGGGTCCGTGCACAGATTTTATGTTATTTAGTCTAAACAGTGCAAAATAAATCATGCCCTGTCGCTGACAAAGCTCGCACAAAGCCGCCTCACTTGCTTATTTTCATGAACCAGTGCACGCAAACACCCATGCAGGCGCCCAAAGGCCGTCCAAAGAGGAACGGCAACAAAGTCTGCAGCGCTCTGCCTTCAAGGAAAGGAAGATGATTGCATGCAGGCCCATAAGACATATTTTTATCTGAAGGAGAAGGGTCCTGAGACGAAACAACTGCCCCAGCAGCAGCAGCTCTCTGCCTTGTAGTTGTTGACGCGCCCTTCTTCGAAACTTTTGATGGAGTGCACGCCCCTAAGGCTGAATTCGGCGACAGAGGGCAAAACATTTCATGTTCTTCCTCTTGCACAGCAGGGGCCCCAGCAGTGTGCGCCTCAGGGGCCTCTTCAGCACGTTTCTCGGCGGCCTCTTCGAGGGCCCCAGTTGCGTGAGGATCACCACTTCTCACTGCGCGCCTCTGGGTATTTTCCCGCCGAGTTCTTTCATGCTTTACTCTTGGCATTTCTTTCTCTTGTGTGACGAGAGCCGCATCTAATTGCTTCGGCCTGCTGACGTGACTAGGAAACGCATCCACAGCGTATACCTTCTGTGTTCTCTGCGCCACATCGCCGTCCTTGCTACTGCTTCTGCTTCTATTGCTGCTGCAGGTGTTGCTGCTGCTGATCTCTCGCTGGTGCTGCACCTGCTGCTGCGGGGTCTCTGGGGTCTCTGCTTTCCTCGAAACCGTCGGCGAGCAGTGCGCCATAGAGGGAAACGGCAGAGGCGACTGTGCCCTGACTTGCGGAGCTTTGGCCCTGGTGAATGACTGAGACAGGCCCCCCAAGGTGTCATCTAATGACGCTGCTTCGAACTCGTCGGGGGCCCAATCCGAGTCGGTGGTTTCAGCTACGCTGAGGGTTGGGGGGAGGACGGGCCCCGTAGATGCCGGCTCCTGTAGCACTGGACCACTGGACCTCGAGTTTTCTCGCACAACAGGCTTCTCATGCTGCTGCCTTTCTGAGGCCGTCACCTGCTGTTCGCCCCCGGGGCCCCCCCAGCAACCGGCACCAGAATCTGTTGGGTTCGTCTGACGGACCGCCGGGGGAGGGGGGAAGCGGGCCTCTATGGAGGCCCTCACCGCCAAATAGCCATCGAGAGGAACACAGGGATGCGACGGCTGGTTGCCCATTGACTCGGTTTGGAAGTTCAATGAAACAACGCCAGGCCGGAGCAAGTGGAGCGACAGCACAGAAGAATGCGGCTGGGATGCGCAGCTGTGGTCCCCAGACTTTGAAGAAGAAGCAAACACAGATAATTAAATACACAAAAAATCGAAGTATAGACAACGCGCATGCATCACCTCCTTTGAAACGTGTGTGCGCTCCAGTTAGTTGCACTCGTCGGTCTGCTGTTGCGTCTGCTGCTACCCGCAGAAAGCGCACATTGTTGAGAAAGTGCTGCTCGCCAGGACTTCTGTAGGCCTACTTGAAGTAAAGTAAAATACCTAAAAACAAAAGACACCACTGGAAAGAACACACGAAGCCCCAGAACCTCCTCTCCAATGTGGGCTTGCTTCGAGGGGCCCAGCGGGCCTGCTGCCGGGCCTGACCGACCGTTTTGCGTGCGATCTTACGTAGTCCAATGAAGGAGATTCTGTTAATTTTCTTCAATAAAAGTCTGTATTCATCAACGAAAAAACCCGGAGGCAACAGAAGTCTCAGCTTTTTTGCACAGTTGGTGGCAGCCCGCAGCCAACGGACCGCCTACGGCGGACCGCGTGCAGCAGCTGCAATTAGAAGGCGTTCGGCAGCTGCTGTTGCTTTTGTCGTCTGCTTTTTCTTTTCCTCTGTTTATCCTCAATAGACTTCTTTAGGCACTCGAGGAAACGCTGCACAGACAGGCGAGACGCTGGAGCTCTCGCCCCCATACGTGTTCTCGTTTGCAAACCGGCGCGGAGAGTGGCCGTTACAAGTTGATGCAATCTCTGCGGCCATTATTTCTAAATCTCAGCAACAGGAAATCACCCTCTATGAATCATAGAAGACAGTACATGTGTAGAAAGAACAGCGAAACACGCTTGCACGTCATGAAGTGCACGTGCATTTCGTGTTCATGTATGGAGGCTGTTTTTGTTCTACACGGAATGCATCTGCAGTTCCTACGCTCCACATCGTCATGCAGATGGTATGATAAATTTAAGCTTGGTGGATGTGTGAGCTGCTTCTCGCCTGAAGGGACGGCAGAGAAGTCCCTTGTTAGCTCTGCCAGCATCACTGAAGCTTTGTGAATCCCAACAAAGGATTAGGATATAGGGAAGTGAACGAACGAAACTGCTACTACGGTCCGCGAATTGCTAATCAGACCCCTCACCCCTCAGTTCCTTCACTGTAAAAAGAAAAACAGCTTTTTAGCTGAGCCGTGTGTTTTCTTGGGGGGAAACTCAAGGGCACAATGACACCCTAGGCTACGTAGTTTGGAGCGTGAAGAATGCATATCTGCATACTTATGTATATGCACAGGTGTAGCCTTCAAACGAGAGGCTAAATATACTGAGCTGCGCCCCCAATAGTGCGGGCCACAGCGACAGCAAAAGTGCCTTCTTGTTGGCTTCCTGACTGGCTGCCAGGGGAAGAAGGCAAGTCCTCAGCATCTATGCGTCTGGGTTTGAGTTGTTCGTTAACCTTTTCAGCGGAGCATCGTTCACATATACTGCTGTCTAAGCATTGTCTCTCCCGCGTACCTGCACAACGTCAGAAAAGATAATGCAGGGAGTTTATGTGTTGGAAGGGCCACGTTAAACTAAACAAAAAGGTGTTGTTTACGGCACACACACGAAGAAACGATGGTGCAGGCAGCAAGCGGCTTCAAAACATACCTCCCCAATGCCATGATAGTATAAACTGGGTTCATTCTGGTTAGTTGAGGGAGCACAGAAGCATCAACAATAGAAAGCCCGTTTACGCCCATGACTTGAAACTTGTCGTCTACCACTTTGCCCATCGGTGCACTGCCGTATGTATGGCCAATGCTTGTCATGTAAGACAATGCAAACTTCGCCAAAGCCTTCGGGTTTTGTGAGCCTGCATGCACAGCAAGCAGAGCGAGCTTTAGTCCAGACTGAGCAGATGCGGGCAAAGTGAAGCATTCACTGCTTTTTCTCTTTTCTTAAAACGGACTGCAGAATGCCGGCACAGCAAATTCCGCTCAACCAACTCATTGCCCTACTGTGCAGACAGTCAGCAGACCCCGCTGTTCAGTGTGCTAGTTGGTGGTGCATTTATTGCTGTTAGCAAACTGTGAAACAGACTGGGCAGTCTTGGGGGGTATGTAGCGGCCCATTGAAGGCTCGCAGGTGCTTCGCTGGCCACAGGGTTGAGGCCAAAGAATGGTGCAAGAAACTCCTCCTTCTTCACGGCACCACCGCTGTCTGCAGCATCTGCGTTTGAATAAGGATCCTGGATAGAGAAAACGAACAAGATAAACACAAGTCCATTTGGCATCAGAACCTGTCCAATTCAGAACAAGAATTGCAAAACATGATTGCAGTGAAGGACTACTGAAACAGCTGTAATCATGGCTTTAGCATTATGTAAGCCAACACAGCAAAATCTGCAGATGCACCCACCTTAATATGCTGATCTGCAAGAGTTGGCTGGCCGGGTAGGCGAATGCACTTGCTGTTTCCGTAGGTGGTGCAGCAAACATCAAGCTTTGCGCAGGTGTGGTTGTCGATGGCTTCCTGTGTGCACGGCTTCTTGCAGTCTTCGATGGCTTGTTTGAGCTCTGGCTCATTTGGGGAGGCCTTGAGCAGCTCCTCGGCCTTGATAGAATCTGCTGCCTTCTTCAGTTCATCCACCTTCTCTGAGCCTAATACCTTCTTCAGTTCTGCATCCAAACGCCGTGCCATTACCCCCAGGTGCAGAGAGGGGTCCTTTGCAGACTCGTCAGTGCCCGCCACGTGGGCACGATACGAATCAAAATCAAACCCAACCTGCACAGCATATAACAGACAAAGTACAGGACAAATAAGTGCGTCGGATGAACAGGGAGGCCGGTGGGCAACAGATACAAGAGAACTGAGACAAACAACGCTAAGTTCTAGGCTCGAGCCATGATGCTACAGATATGTACAATAAAATGCCTGCAAGGGGGTCTGCTGCTGACCGCCTCCAAGCGACGCTTAATGCCCAGCTTTTCCATCTTTTCTTCGTCTACGTTGTGTTCAACGAAAGGGCTGTAGTCTTCGTATTCGTTGCCTTCTTCGTCCTCGTAGACGGCAGGTTTCATGCGGTAAGCATCATTTACCACCATCAGACGCCGTAGGCGTCTGGATTCTGGGGGAATGAGATCCTGCAGGTACCTCTGAATCTCTGCAAAGTTCGAGGAGTGAGTCAAGAAGGGAGATGTTGTGCTGGCAAGAGTAAGAAGAATATCCAGCAGGCCATTCAATATTGCCAAAGGACAGGATTTGGGGCCCTTCTCTTGAATGATACCTCTGCGAAGACAACTCAGCCACAGCGTCTTCACTGTGCGACGTCGGTTGTTTCTGCTTTCGCCGCCACATGGGGACTTCGAAAAAGCTGATTTCGGTTGGTCTGGAGGGCGGCTCGTCTAGAGAGTCTGTTAGGGCACTGAAATACCTGTAACTGTCTCCATTTATTTGATCAACCAGTGTAGCAGTGCCTCGGATTGCATCAAACAAATCTTGTTCGTCCACAAGATACTGCGGGTCAACGACCACTTCTCCCGTCGGTTTCAGACGGATGCTTCCTCGTGACTTGGGTTCAGACGTAAAGTAGAAGGGAGCAACAGCCTTCCTGCAGAGCAAAATGTTCGTGCCAGGTTTGGAGGCTCACCCTAGGCCTCCAAACCTGACAAGCAACGCTGTGAATCTGCAACTATAGGAGCAAGATGCACCGTCACAACTTCGCAGCCGAGAAAATGCAATTGTTGAGAGGAGTTAATGCCCACCTGAGACACTTAATAACAGGCTGAGCGATCACGCAAAGAGGCTTCAAAAACACAAGGCCGAAGGGAGCACGGTAGTTCGAGCACCCCTGCAGAATCTCAGTTATAGCGTCTAGGATGGGATCCTTGCGGAAGGCAGTTGGGAACATGTAGCGGGATGCGTAGATAAACCCTTCGGCGAGCCGGTCTCCAGAAAGCTCCTCCATTGTTACAAGAGAGCACCCAAGGTTGCGCTCATTAATCCTGCAACACATGGCAGCACATCGCTGAAACAGTACGACACACGGAAAGGCCTCCCAATGCAGCGGAGAAAGCTGCGCATTCGGTGATAAGACTGCTGCGAAACCCTTCTACAGTGACACGCCAGACTCACTTCTGTCCTTTGCAGTGGGGACCGATGTGCCTGATGCCCATGAACTGGCAGACACGTGGCTGTAGAGCGGGTGCAAGATAGTGCAGCAGCCCGGGGAACATCAGGTTTTCAGGGAGGAGCACAGGGGGTTCGAACCCTGTTCTGAAGGTAGGATCATCTTCATCAATTGTTATGACTTCAACTGGCATCTCCTGGTTCAAGATCTTGTTAACCGCATCCCGGACTTCAGGAGTAATAGCTTTTTCCAGCTGTTCTTGAGACACAATCGGCTCGAAAGAAGGCTTGGAAATCAAGCGTAGCTTTGTCACCTTGTGGGGCCCCGCATCTTCTTCAGCAGTCAAGCGACGCAAGGACCTGCTGGGGTTAATGAGGGGAATGGCGTCTGTGTAGTGCTTCAAGAAGCCAGGGATAGTGAGAAAGACTCTGTCGGAAAACGCCGAACCTACCGCAGGGTTCTCCAGAATTTGATTCACCTTCAACAAGCTCAGCTGAATTGCTGGGCCGATGCCTGTAGGGAGTGCACGCAAGCATACCCTAGTTGAATGAAGCTCTCCCGTTTCTCCACACTTGGAAGCTGCTAGGTGGTAATATAAATTAAGTAAATAAGGCAATGAAACTAAAAGCTCTATGATGCTTCTTCAAGAAACATCGTCACCTGATCTGTAAAGCACAAGGGGAGTGTGCACGGCTCCCGTGCTGAGAATAATCCTTCCCCTGCCCGGATGTGAAAGGCAAACACGACGGAGATTCGTTTGGGGGTTTTCGACACCGGCGGCAATCAACACAGTGGTTGGCTCTAAGAAGGCACCAATCCACGGTGCCCAGTCTGCTCACAGCAACAGCAAGAACAAAACAGCAACAACAAGGGCTTTGAACAACAAGCGAATTACAAGCGAACAAGGCTAAAGGAAGCAGGTAAATTGAGTAGAAGCAATGCAAGCATACGCTGCTGACACAAAGTCTTTTGCGGGGGCTGGGCACACTCACCTGCGGCGGAAGAGGGGAAGAGACTCCACAAGTCACCAATCGGTCGAATGTCTTGGTACTTGGTAGGCCGATAGACGACGCAGTTGGCTGTCTTGCCGTGTGGTGTGTCAACAAAAGTGACTTTCTGCGTTGCAGACGTAGCGAGAAGCATAAGTAGCAACATGAGCAGAGCCCAACTGGAGTTATACTTGACGCTTTACTGCCACTCATGCATAAAAAGAAACGGGTATTGCAGCTGTTGATGGGCCGTTCAGAAGAAGCTGCTGACCCTGACGGTGTGTCGGGTTTTGATGAGGAGGTTGGGGGACGGCTCCAGGAGCGCGTCGGAGGCATTTCGTTGCAAGTTGTTTCCAGCATCGAAGAGTGAGTACCCTACCCACTGGTACCCCAGTCGGACAAACAAACTCGGTTCAGGATAAGAACCACCTCCCAAGTACTTGTATCCTGTCGCTGACAGCGCGTCGCTGTAAGCGTTTCCGAAGGGGGGCAGCGCAGGCATAGCTCTGGCGACTTTCCACGCAACGTAATCGTAAGCCTGAGCGAATGAAGAGAGAGCCACGGTGTCTGTGCATGTTTCAACTACTGTGAAAATGAAATATCCAAAGGCGTCTACAGCGATGGAACAGCACGACGCCTCCATTATCTATGAGCATCATGGGTACTGATGCTGAGGCGTACGTTCTTCAGCCTTGCATAGTCAATGTTATATCCAGGGAACTGGCGAGACATCTCCTTGAAAAATTCCTCTGTCTCACCAATCACTATACCCAAATTCACAGCACTGCCGCCCCCCATAACTGCACCCGAAAAGGTTCGAACCCCCTGCAGCGTGCCGACAGGTTGAGAGATGGTTCCATCGGCGAGGCCAATCCCTGAGAATGCAGAACGCAGCAGCACCGAAACAGCAGCAACATAAGCAGCTTAAAAACATAAGCAAGTGGTAGATTCTCCGACTGATCGCCCCGCAAAATGACAGAAATAAGTCCTCACCTGCCCCCCTAGCGCTCATGGCGTTTGGAGCTGTAAACTTTGTTCGTTGCATTCCGCGCTCCAGCAAAAGAACTTTCTTTCCACCTGAGTCAACCAACAACGACACAAAAGAAGTTCATATAATCGGGGAAACAGAAGCTTTACTTCGTGCGGATCTCAAGCAGGCAGCACAACACGCGTGCACAGGAGAGTTAAAAGGGAATACACTATTAAACAGTTTAACGCCGATTCATTAGCAAGCAATAAAAAAACAAACCTTGGGAGAGAATGTCCGCGGCGGCGCAGCCAGCGGCACCACCTCCAACTACAATGAAGTCGAATGTCTCATCATCAATCGGCAGGCTATCCACAAGTGAGTCGGGGATGTGTTCAGGGTCTTGTGAGAAGAATCCTCCTTTCATTTCTGAGGGGTCAAGACACCGCACAGAACGCGGGACAGCAGAACTAACAGCCGGCACCTCAACTCCTTATTCTGCGTTCTTGTTTTGTTCCTGTCGGGGGTCGCACTCACCCACAGGGTCTAGCGAGAAGTCCTTGCCAGTGATGAACTCCAGCGCCGTTCCAATAAAACGTTGGGGGGAGGGTGTTTCTTGAGTTTCCACTGAGGGTTCTGCACATATCATACATGCCTTGTTGCTTCTCGTGAATGTCTTACGATGCGGAACTATGGGTAGGCACAAAATAGGCAGCAACAAACAAACGACACTCTATCGGTACACTTACCTTGGGAGAGAGGGCTCACAGGAGTGTCAGCATTTGAATTAGCTACTGAAGTTGCTGTGGTTGCTGTCGCTGCTGCCGCTGCTGCAGCTGCTGCTGTGAGCAGCAGCGCCCGGGCTGCCCTCCCCGGCGCCATCTCTCGTCGTACAGCGAGTACGCAGTGCAGGCGAGAAAAGGAAGTGTTTCTGCACAATGATGTTGCACACACACTCATGCGTACATGGATGCATGCATTGTGAAAGAGTCTGCCTGCAAAACGAAGCCCCGATAGAATGCAGAAAGAGCATATGCCCGTTCAACCAAGTCCATTCAGCTGCGGCTGTTGCAATGTACTGTAGTGACACTATTAACATACGGACAGACAATTCATCTATCAACGTATCACACATAACTTTGAATGCGCAGGCAGACCCTTCAATTATCAGCATATCAGGTGAGGCCGGAGGCGCTGCTCCTACACCGGCACTCCAGGAACAGGAACTGCTTCAGCCCCGCTTTGCGGTTTTTAAAAGCAGTTTTTGTCCCGGCGCTAATAAACATTGATTGAAGAGAGTTGCTGAGAAAAGTGACTGAGGCGAGGGTTCAGGGTTTAACTCTAGGGATCGCTGGACAGGCGGTGTGCCCAGGCGGCGCTCACCTCGGTAGGAAGCTGAACAGTTAAATGGAGAACTTCTAGGCAAAAGGAGACGTTCTTAGGACTTTATATTCAAACTTGGTTGGGGAAAAGTGTGAAATTAGGGCTTTATTTTCCAAGAGGAGGCATTGATTTACACACTCAGCAGGAATTAACCCTGGCGTAGGAACCCTTGCCTGGTTCGGCGACGGGGTCACCTACCGAGACGCCTGAGCTCAGGCAGCTCAGGATAGGCACTGTCCTGCTCTGTTCAACCTTTTCAATTACGTTAAAAAGAACATATTCATTAAATTCCACTGAGTCGTTTCAAACGACCCGCGTTCCCTTCTCTCACCAGTGTTCATTCGTCTTGCTCGCTACGGCGAGCGCGGTCAAGGTTACCTAGCGCTCCACGTTACTATAGCTCAAGAGCTTCTTCCACAATGAATTATTCCACTATATATATACATTTAGAAAAATCAATATTGCTGTTGATTGTTCAGACGAATATTGAGCCTAGCAGGCCCTGCTGGCCACGCCCCCTGAGCGCCATTAGCTCCCCCCTTTAGCATTCAGTTCTATGGACTAAGTGCTACAAGAAGCTGCTCATACGCCAAAAAACACTAACGGTTTGCAGAGCAGACGTTCGGCGAAGTCGCCAATACACTGTCAACTTATTTTCATTGAGAACCAACAACCACCCCTCATAAATCACAGAAAACTCCATAGTTTGCGAACCCCTGCCCTAACATGTGAGGCGAGCGCTGCTGTTTCTCCTACCTCACTCATTATAAACTATCAACGCTGCTTATTTTCCTAAGGAATCTGAACAGTCCCAGCTACAGCATCTGCCTACAGGTCAATGACTGAGGCGACTGCTCCTCGTCCTCCTACCAAATGATCTGTGCTGCTTACTGTTCTGACACATCTGCAGCTAGATCTGGGGAATTCTAAACAGTCCTAGCTACGGCGTCTGTCTACAGTTTCTAAGCAGTGCAGTGCATGGAACAAACAAACTGTCACAACCTATTTCTAAACGCCCTATATTCGATGCAGAATAACCCTGCCAATCCGTTCTGTAATGGATATAATAATGAATTGAATAATAAACGTCTGAATTAGGCAGGGGAGGCGCGCAAAAAGCACTACTTTTTCAGTCAGCTCGAAAAAATCATAGAAGCTTCATTATTTTAGTGTGGGTCAGCACCGTCCATAAATAGCTTTCATGCACTTAAGCACTCACATAATGATGAAATATGTATTCAACTTTTTTTTCCTGTATTATGCAGAAATCAGAAAAACTTTATTTTCCTTTTCCACATAACACTGCACGTCGGTCAGCGTCATCCTTCATGCTAAACCAAGAACACCTGCTTCCACTGAGACGACGAATTCACAAAGACTCCAGAAACAATATAAAACCAAAAGCGTAGCCCGGCAGCCCCCTCAAAACCAACGCCGGCTACACTCAAGAAGGAATCGGTGCAGATTTGTGCACAGATTGAACCCCTTTGCTTGTCCACACAAAGACAAACTCCCCTCATTTATACCCACTCCTGCATTTGTGTTTGTGTATGGTTTTGCACTTCTTGCGCGGTTTTCCCTTGTACGCACATACCACTTTTTTTTCTTCGTATGTATGTGCGAACGTGCTCAGACATAAATACATATATATACATGCACATATACTTATGCGTATACATGCATACATACGTATATATTTACTTGTTCGTTCAAGTTCCCGTTTTTGCGTTCTTTCCGGGGATGACTTCAGGGCCTGTATATTTCAGAAACGGGAGGAAACAAAGCCCTCAAACAATTTCAATCCATACAACGCTTGCTTCCACGTTTCCCTCCCAGCATCGGCTTCATACAAAACAATTTGATCGACAGCATGATGGTGCGCAGACTCTGACGGCCAACTCAAGAGACGAAAGTGAGCTGAAAACAACAAAAAGAAAAGTACAAATCAGAAATAGATACATATTTATGTTTAAGCACATAGCTACGTACCCGTCTTGATGTGTTTATATTTTGCATAGACTGGCTTCAAACAACAAGAGTGGATCGGCTGGTTCTCAGTCAATCCCTTGCTGATAAATATTTAAAGATAACTTCACAGGTTCGCGTGCACCGCAAACAAGAACAAAGAAAAACAAAACGCCAACCAACTAGCCAAGCAAATAAAAAGGGTGAAGGGGCAGAAAGAGAGAAAACGCGCGAACACTAAACAGAAGCAAAACAAACGCACCAAACAAGCAATCATACGGACAAGCAAACAAGCAAGCAAAAACAAAACAAACGAAACAAACAAGCACACAAACTGACCCGGGTCTGTAGTTTGGACGAACAGTGAAAATCTGCGGTCTTTGCACAAATCTTCCTGTTCATGAGGCAGCGCGTGCCACGCAGCCACCCTCATAAGCACTTCCAGCATCTGCTCAGTGAGGAGAAACCTCAGAAGATTCATAAACAAACTCCCGTACCGTTCTTCCAGCATACCGCAAAGCCTTATATTTTCGTTCTCCTCTGCTGTGTACTTGTACGCCCCAAAGTAAGGCCGCTGACCTCCCTGCTGCAGCAGCTGGCGCAGCTTATGCCGTGTTGCTGCATCGCCCTCGTGAGCGGTGTTGACGCCAGGGAAGAGCACAGCAGAGGATGAAGTTTCTGAAGGCTCCTCCGCTTCATACGACGAAACGTCTCCCATCAGAGAAGCTGCACTCTTGTTGTGGGAGGCAGCGGTGCTCTGATCCTCCTTCTCATGCTTGGGAGGCGCGAACACGACAACGCCCTCTTGCCGCTGCTGGTGCTGCTGCTGCTGGTGCTGCTGCAGCTGGAGCGTATCTTGCCGCTCTGGCATGCGGCCCTGCTCCTCAATAGAGCTGGCGCGGCGGGGGAATTGTTGTTGCTGCGTCCGCAGCCCCGGTCCTCGTCTTAAATTCTCCCCTGCGGGCTCTGCTGCCGCACCGTGCGTTGCCTTGCTGCCTCCCCTGTGTTGCAGCGGCTGCTCCTCCGCTGGCAACGCACCAGCTTCTGTAGAAACAGATGGCGTGAAAGGACCTGCTGGCACTCTCTGTCCACTCACAGCTGTCCTGCCCAGCTGTAAGCTGCTGAGTAAGTCCGCAGCATCTGCTGCACCTTCCTCTCCCCCCGCCTCTGCAGCGTCATCGAGCTGCTGCCCCTCCTGTTGCTGCTGCTGTTGCAGCTGCTGCAGTTGTTGCAGCTGCTGCAGCTGCTGCTGCTGTTGCTGCTGCTGTTGCAGCTGCTGCTGCTGTTGCAGCAGCTGCTGCTGCTGATACTGCTGCTGCTGTTGCAGCTGCTGCTGCTGTTGCAGCAGCAGCTGCTGTTGCTGCTGCTGCTGTTGCAGCGGCTGCTGCTGCTGCTGATACTGCTGCTGCTGTTGCAATTGCTCCTGCGGCTGCTGCTGCTGCTCCGGATGCTCCTCCTGCGCCTGCAGAAAGAGCGACGAGGCCTGTGGGACTGTGACTTCCATCGACGGTCTAGGGAGATCTCTTACCTCATCAGGGTCTCTGGTGCGAGAAGCAGAGGGTGAAGGGCTGCCGTCTGCCCTGCTAAATCCCTCATCTGCCACTGCAGAGCCTTCATCTCGGTTTCCCCCTTCCTCGATTTCAGGTTCACCTCCTTCGCTGTGGCTGCTCATGACGTCTTCGAATGGGCGTGCCACTGGCCAGCTGCCTCCATACAGGCTAAGTTCGTCTTCCCCTGAATCATCTGCATTAGACAGCCGCCGCCGCCGCAGCCCCATGGTTTCTTCAAACTCTGCTAGCGAGTGCGCTGCGCGTTCAGCATCGTCTCCTTCGCCCTCTTCTTCTCCGCCGCCCAGCAGTTGATAAAGTGCCAGCCCGACCCGCAGGCTGTACGCCTCCAGTTCTTCCTTCGCTGCTGAATGAGGGAAATAAGTTTGAGGGAACGTCTGACAAAACATATCAGCGAAGCTCAGCAAAGGATCCTCCACTGGCAAGTTGAGCGACTCAGCTGCTGCTCTGCAGATCTCCTGCTTTTCAGCCGCGTCCTCGTTCGATCGCAGCAGCAACTCTAATAGAGACCGTACACTCCGAGTTATCGGCCAGCTGGGGCCCATGCGCCGCAGCCACTGGTGAAGGCGCCCGACATCTTCTCGAAGCGCAGCCACATAGCCGCCGAAAGCATCTTGGTGCAGCGGACCCAGAGATCGCACGTCGACGATGGTCTGCATGCACAAATGCATGCATGCAGGCATCCATTCACGAAAGCATCCATGCATGCAGGTGCATACATGCATCCATACAGCACACAGGCTTTCAGATCACGCAATAACAGCGACGACATCACCGACAAAACCCAGCAAGAGTCCTACACGCATGCACAGATAAACCAACAAACAGGAAAGCTGAGCCAGAGAGCCCTATCCAGCAACAAGAAGAAAGCAAACAAGAGCTGTAACGAACTCGCACAACACATGCACCGAAACAGAAAATTAAACAGGCAAATGCAATTACCTGGCGAAGGAGCCTTGTCAGGCCGGGGCTCTTCACATGGCCTAAAACATACGCTGACCAAGAGGCGCCGACTGAAGTACTGCAACAGACACACAAAATGCAACACAACACCCAAAGGCCAATCCTAAGGCACTCCGTGATCAACTAGAAACATTTACACATAAAAGAACAGCAACACATCATGAGTTAAGGTGTTCTCATCAACATAGCATACCTATACATAAACGCAGGTGCTAGTGAACACCCACCAATACGACGCATTTATACGTAAGCACATCACAGGAATACAACTATATGCTAATACATGATATATATATATATATAT
>NW_013549914.1:19010-38606 GCF_000499425.1 Eimeria acervulina
GCATGCATGCAGGCATCCATTCACGAAAGCATCCATGCATGCAGGTGCATACATGCATCCATACAGCACACAGGCTTTCAGATCACGCAATAACAGCGACGACATCACCGACAAAACCCAGCAAGAGTCCTACACGCATGCACAGATAAACCAACAAACAGGAAAGCTGAGCCAGAGAGCCCTATCCAGCAACAAGAAGAAAGCAAACAAGAGCTGTAACGAACTCGCACAACACATGCACCGAAACAGAAAATTAAACAGGCAAATGCAATTACCTGGCGAAGGAGCCTTGTCAGGCCGGGGCTCTTCACATGGCCTAAAACATACGCTGACCAAGAGGCGCCGACTGAAGTACTGCAACAGACACACAAAATGCAACACAACACCCAAAGGCCAATCCTAAGGCACTCCGTGATCAACTAGAAACATTTACACATAAAAGAACAGCAACACATCATGAGTTAAGGTGTTCTCATCAACATAGCATACCTATACATAAACGCAGGTGCTAGTGAACACCCACCAATACGACGCATTTATACGTAAGCACATCACAGGAATACAACTATATGCTAATACATGATATATATATATATATATGCACGCCTTTGAATGCATGTTCATTCATAACAGGCAATATCCATATGAACACGTCTTGAGATGAACGTGAAGGTAAAAAACTGAATGGATACAGTTGCATCGTTTAGGGGGTCCTATACGCCTCACGTGTACAGCACAACAGGAATGCCGAGGCCCCTCATGGGATCTCCACTGTGGGCTGTTAATTCGACCTTCACAACCCGTACAGTTGAAGCTCTGACTGTCCGCATTTTCTGAACCTGCAAGAAGACAATGGGCAGCTCAGCTGCCGGCCGCTTCCCTGCATCTCCGCTTATCTCATCGAACACCTCCTCCAGATAACCATCCACAACCTCCCGCATCTTTCTTGCTATTTCCACGCCCACTGCCACCTTCAACTCCTGAGGCACCCGACGAGAAGAAGCCTCAAACGGACGAGGAACTCCCACTGTCACTGTGAAATCCAGACGCACAGCTCGGCTCGAACGGCCTTCCCGCCTAAACACAACAGCAGCAGCAGCAGCAAAGCCACCAGCAGCAGCAGAAGGGGGAAGTTGGGTGGTTTTCTTCATACAGATAAGCTCCTGTAGCGTTGTCGAGTGAACGGCAACGCCATCCAAGGGCGATATCAAGAAAGCCACAAAGACTCAATCCTACTCCCATCAGTAAACACTAAAGGCAATCAATCATTGTTCAATTTCAAAGACGCAGCCCTAATGCCCTACATCCGTACATATATATATATATACATATATATATATATATTCTCACCTGAATATGAATTCCCGCCCTTTACTTTTTGACTGGTGGCCGTGGCCGTTCATTTTCCTATTTTTTCTGCTTGTGCTGTTCACCTCCGCAGCAACACTGAGGTAAGCTCCCAACATGTTGTCTGGATCAGCTGCCATGAGAGAAGCAATCGTAGCGTACTCTCTGCAGCAACACAGGCATAAGACAAAAGAAACAAGGACAATCAGCAATACACGCAAACAAACACAAGAAGACACACACAGACAAATATACACTGAAGAAACGCATTACTACGCAAGCAGTAAACACACAAACACTGAAACGCAGATAATGCGCAACGGTGTGGGGCGTCAGTTCCATTAGAGGAAACACCAACAGTACAGACAGCTGCAATCGCCCCCCCTGTGGATATTCAGTCCTCAGCCCTGAATTTCTGTCAGCGCATGCAATTGATGCATGCATGCAACTCACGAGGTGCGAGAGCTGCCCAAATATATCAGCTTCGAGGGATTTTCAGATGCGCCGTTGCTGCTGCTGCTCGCCAGCACCTCGCCGATGGCAGACATGAGGGCAATTGCCTCCCGGCCTGAGAAATCAAAAACAAAACAGCAAACCCCGGCATATCCACGCCTGCATGCATCGGCAGTGTACGTAAGCGCAACACCTCCAAGGATACAGCTGCTCGCCTACTTGCTGTGTTCCTCGTGTAGAAGGAAATCGGCCCCGCGCCCCAGTCGACAGACTCCCTGCCGCGCAGATCGCAAACATTGTTGCTGCTGCTGCTGCTGTTGCTGCTGTGGTTTCCACTTGCAATCCACGCTCTCTCCAGCAGACGGTCCGAGAATCTGCTGGCGGCTTCAACTCCATCTCGTGCTGAAGTGGACAGCAGCACCGCAGGCCTCCTAGGTATGCCTTCACCGCCTTGCGATGAACCTTCTGCCTCAGGAGGCCCCAAAGATAACTGCAGCGCCAGGGCCGCCATTCCAGGGTACGCCGCTCCACAAGGCATTCGCGGGTCGTTCGGCTTCGGGTCCCCAATGCACACTGTACATACACCCCAGCAGCAACACAAGCAGCAGCAGGAGCAGTAGCAGCAATAGCAGCAGTAAAAACAGTATTAGCAGCGCACGAACAGCGGCTTGCATAGGAAAAAAGCAGCGGCAAATCAATCTCAGAACACAAACCAAAAAAAGGCAGAGACGAAGAGATGCACCAAGTTCCGCCGCTCTGTCCGCTCTGTACAAGGGCATGCAGTCGTTTGCACCTTCGTGAATAGGTGTTCAGAGTATGTAAATATGAATAGTATTGTAAATAAAATGATATGGTAGAAACGGAGGCAAATTATATATAGAGGCAATTTATACCCGGTGCTGCTCATGAAATAAACTTACGCCCTTGAAACAAGGCAGAGTCACCAACGGCAATCACCTGCACGGAATTTGGCTGAGCGTCCTTCCAAGCGCTGAAGACTCCGTTGCTGCGGGTGCTGGGCTTTGAGGTGTCTGTTGACCTGCTGCCTGGCGCAGCTTCTGCCGCTGAACCATACTGGGGTCTCTTGGAAGCACCACCATCAGACAAATTCAAGTAACCCGCCCCTCCCCCAACGTGCAACCGTTCTTGCTGCTGTTCATGCTGCTGTTGAATGCCTCCTTGAGCACCCTGAACTCCAGCAGCAGAACCACCACCAGCAGGAGCACTTGACTGCGGAGGTCCGAATATAGAGGAAATAACACCGGGTTGCCCTTTGCCCTGCATTGACAAGAGAACTGGTCCCTGAGAAAACCGCTGAGATTGATCCTGCGCCTGTTGCATGAGCGGCTGCTGCATAGGCTGAGGGTACTGTAGAGGCTGTTGCAGCAAGCTCGGTTGCGGTGGCTGCTGTTGCTGATACTGTAGCTGGGGCAGCTGCGGCTGCTGGGGCATTTGCTGCTGCATCTGTGGTTGCATCGTTCCAACTGAGGAAGAAAATGGCAGTGTTGGCGCAAAAGGTACTCTTGCTGTCCCAGTGGATGCAGTCCTCGGCGGGAAAGCCGCAGCACCTGCACCTGCAGGCAATCTGAATCCTCCCATGGGGCCCGTATTCGCCAGTCCTGGAGCTTGCTGTACCGGCGGCCCAACAAAGGGGCGGCTGTTGCTTCTGTTGGGGGGGGCTGGATGCGGATACTGCGGTTGGCCCCCCTGCATCAGACCGGGGGCTGGGGGCCACGGCTGGCCCCCTAACGTGTATGGGTTGTTGTTGGGTGGCCCATAGAAAGCAGCTTCAATTTGTTCACAGAAAATGTAGAAGAAGGCTGCAACGGCAGCAACAAAAAGAACGGACGCCTGGGGTTTCGAGGCCCGCGGGAGCGGGCGCTCTCCCGCGCAGGGCATCGTCGCTGACACCAACAAAGGCCGAGGAAGCTGCAGAGAGGAATAAGAGGCAAATTAATGAGTGAATAACGGGTTGAAAAAGAAGAGGATATGCATTTTAAACCTCTTGGAAGTACATTATGACGCCATTGCCGCCGGATCGTGGGCTGAAGGAAAGCCAAGTCCCATCGGTATTCGGAACGGTGCTTCCGGGCTGTATTGACACTTCGATATCCTCTCCTGCGCATGAAAGCAACAAATAGAAGTGGAGAGGCTTATTTTTCTTCATTTGCAATTGATAAGGAAGTCAAAGGAGTATGAGTTTGTCTGTCTACCTTCGGTCCAAGTTATGTATGCCCTTTCCTCTTCATGCTAGAGCTGCTACAACAGATGCAGCGGGAGACGGAAGCGTGTGTTCGTTCGAGTAAAACAAGTAAACTGTTTTATTATCGACTTCCTCCCAAGTTATTGCCAAATATTTACTCAGAAATGCGCAGGCTTTGCACTGTGTTGTGCTCAAGTTGTGTGTTTTTCTGCTAGCCTCACTTATCTCCTCTGGTGCTTGTGCGCGCACTATATGGAGTTAGCTCGTGAACTCTTTCTGGAGGAGACTAAGGGTGATCTTACTCTTGCTTAGCAACTGTCTTCTCCTGTTTCACTGTGTCAGTGCTTGCAACATAACGGGGGCCCGATGAAACTTGCATAAGGCGTCGTTGGTGGCTTACAACAGAAGTAGCAGCAAGGAGTGCTGCAACTAAGGTGATACAGAAACAGAGGCCCTCTCAGCTGTCTTCGATATCAGCCAATTAGGCTTCTGTGCCACTGTGTTCAGAGTTCATTATATACCTCTTTCTTGTCGTTCTTTGGCTGTGTTGCAACTCACAACTTCTCTTGGTTTTGAGTGTCAAAGAGAACTGTTGTTACAGCGCCACTTGTACACTCAGCTGCGTAGCGCCGAAGATGAAGCTATTCACTTGAACTCCTCCTTCATTTGCCACTATATCTAACCGGCGAGTAAACTTGAATTACATAAATTATAGAGAATTACATACTGGCGGAATCAAGCACTTCAAGACAATCTGCACTGGCACTTTTCAATTACTTCGTTAAATAAGAATAAAGGGGAAAACTATTATTTTATGAAAAAATAATACAGTAAACCACCGCCACGAGAAGCCGAACCCATGCCAACGCGTACGCGACTTCACTCAACAAATAAACATCTTTAATGCAGCATGCATCTGTTGTTGCTGTCTTTCATATGCTAAATTTCCTCCCCCTTACACAATCATTGTTATCCTTTTACTACTCATTGTATTGCGTTCAGAATTGCACTCGCCTGTAGTAACTGCAGCTTCTCTTGTTGCAATAACTGCTGTACTTTTGAACCTCTGCAAAAAATGAAAGAGATAATATCTCTCTACTGGCACCGCTGAAACTGCACCCACCACCATTCGCCCCTGTACACAACTAAGCATATATATATATATATATATATATATATATATATTATGGATGTTCTGCAGATACTCGCTACAAGATGTGTGTATGAAGACGTCCGGACAGATATGCAGAGGCATATATTTATATCGACACAAAAATCTGTTGTCCATACTCTAAAAAGATGCGCAACTTCGCCCCACAGGAGCAAATGGTTAAGAAGCAAAGCAACAAAGTATCATTTCAAAGAAGCAAACAAAAATGCTGCTGCGTGACAGGCAAGAAAGCATCAGATACACGAAAAAGAATTGTGTGTCGATGTCGTTACAACATCTACAATAAAACTTCAAAATGCTGGAAAGCTATACTTACGTACATTCAAGTCCCTAGGGAATGCAAGCACTAATGCTTTGGTGTTCTTCAGACGGCTTTTGCCCTGTTGTTGCTTGCATCGCCACACAGAAGAAAAGAGCAAAGCTCTGAGCAGGCTCCTACATATATATCTATATATGTATACACCAGAGTAATGCTCATCTAATATATATATATATATATAGTCTTCTTAGAACGCCTTGATGATGACTTTGATATGGGTTGTAGGTCTCCTCCAGATGTTCATTCTGCCTCGAGCCTTGAAGAAGGGCCTCTTCATGACGGGTCCGTTGGTGGCAGTCACCGAGACGAGCTGAGGTTTAATCTTTTGATCTCCGTGCAGATTCACTGCATTAGCAATCGCCGACTCAATTGCTCTAAACACAGCAAACGCAGGCCGCCGGGGGGAAGTAGCGAGATGCGCTAGAGCCCCAGCCAAGCTCTTCCCTCTCAACTCCTGAATAACGCGGCGCGTCTTGATAGGAGACAACCGTAAATACCTCGCGTTACACTCTACGTACGGAGGCGGCAACGTGCGTTCTAGTGCAGGGGCTCCACCATCAGCTGCCTCTGCCTCATCCAAGGTGATCGGGTCTGGAGGGGCGAGGAAGGACAGCTTCGCACAGAGCGCCGAGTCTGAAGCCAAGTGTATTTGCAGTAGCCTCTCGGTTGGAAAGGAAATGCGTGCAGGGGAGTTGACCGGAAAAACAGAAACGAAAGAGTGGCGGCTGTGCAAGCCCGAGGGGGAAACGCCCAGCTGATGAGGGAAACTCTGAGCCTCAGGAGGAGTCAGTGACGGTACTTTAGTTGTAAATAGAAGGCAAGAAGGCCTACGCTTCAAGGAATCTGCGGTGGCCTCAAGTATACAGGCGATCAAGAGGAGGGCAAGGCATGCGGAAATACGCACAGCCCACGAACGTGCTAAGCGCATCGTTGTGAGCAGCGACGTCTCCACAAGGTTAAAAACAACATGAAATTGATTGTTCCATTTTAAAAGCCAAAACTAAACAGAAGAACCAGCCTGAAAACCAACAAACAGTGCTTGATCTCACAGACAATGCATGCAGTGCCAGTGAGTGTTCCTCCCTACTTGTCTATACACCTGACCGTTGCTGTGCATTTAGGATGTTCTTCCATATCATTTCTTGTCTTCCACAGGTAAACTTGAAATTAAGTGCAACTAACATTGACAGACACATCATTTGTCAAGAGTTTTCCACGTTGTTGTTCTTGTCCTTATGAGTCGTCCGGCCGAATAATTCTAATAAGGCTCCTTCCTCCTCTTACACACCTCCGCAGGTACCACTGTACAATTCAGTGCTATCTTGGATTGAAATGAAGTGTGTTTGCGTGAAATAACACGTTAATTCTATTTCAAAGTGATAAGCAACGTTATCACGTCAGATTTCTCTCCTTTCATAATCTTTATCTATCCGTGTCAGTCATGCAGTGGTCTGTCTGCCTGTAGAGAAGCGCAAGGTGATAGCTGCCTTCATCTCCCCCACCCTCCTTCCTCGCTTAACCCCCCTAAGTACACCCGATGGTTCTTTGCATTGTCTTTTCTCTCCTAATGCAGTTTCTGCTCCGGTAACGGTTTTCTGCAGCTCCTTCCCCCCCGTGACGATTCAACCACAATGGAAGGAGACAGCCGCATTTCCCGTGAAATTACGGGTGCAGACACCCCGACAAACTGCGACGCGGAGCTTCGAATAAAGCGAATGGAGTTTCGAGTGAAGACGAGGAACGCTCTTCAGCCAGAGTTCTTGCAGGCTTTTACTGAGGTG
The DNA here is from genome assembly GCF_000499425.1 of Eimeria acervulina. Classification (NCBI taxonomy): domain Eukaryota; phylum Apicomplexa; class Conoidasida; order Eucoccidiorida; family Eimeriidae; genus Eimeria; species Eimeria acervulina. Next base: position 26,285 of record NW_013549914.1, read on the forward strand.
TGCGACTCCTTGCGGCAATTTCTAACAAAAAACCCGCAATATATTCCTGCACTTGAGGCAATATCAGAGCCAGACCGCCTCATCACATTCAGAGTACCATGGTTTGATGATAAAGGCTCTCTGGTACGTCTGTGTTTACAGCACCTTCGGGTGTATTCGTGGCGTTGCTTATTGCATCTTGCTAGACTATCGCTGTTCCTGGTTTTTGTTGCATATTAAGTGCTTTATTATACCTCGTCTTCTAGCTTCTTGCAGCATCTTATCTGCTCTACTAAACTTCTTTTTCTTCTTTGTTGCAGCGTGTAAACTGCGGCTATCGCGTTCAGTTTAGCTCTGCAATTGGTCCCTGCAAGGGCGGTCTGCGTTTCCATCCCACGGTGTCTTTGTCTGTAATTAAGTTTCTGGGTTTTGAGCAAATATTCAAAAATAGTCTCACAGGCCTACCAATGGGAGGCGGCAAAGGCGGCTCTGACTTCGACCCCAAGGGGAAGTCCGTTGCTGAAATCCGCCGGTTCTGTCAGGTACATGCTGCAGCGCTCCTTTTGTTTGGAGCCTCTTCTTCTAAATATTCAATACTGCGGCTTATTTGCACAACAGTTCATCTTCTCGTCTGGTTGTTGCGTCATATATATATATATATGCATGTTTGTACATAATCTATACTACATGCATATTGTGGTTGATGTATCATTATATGTACGCTTGTGCATAATAATATATTACACGTAAATGTAAGTCTAAGCATACACTATGTTTAGAATGCATATGGTTAGGGTGGCATAGTGCTAAAATTTAATGAGTTTATTACAAGGGCGCTACTTTCTGCTGTCTTTTCAGTTTTGTGTTGAGTTGTGTTTTTTGTCTGGTGTGTAATGTACGGTTTGAAGGAAGACAAAATTTGTTGTTTTGTTTTCTATTTTGTGTTTTGTTTTAATTTTGTTTGTATTTGCGATTATTATTATTTTTTCTCAGAGTTTTATGACGGAGTTAGCAAAGCATATCGGCCCTTCCCGCGACGTCCCTGCTGGAGATATTGGAGTGGGAACGCGCGAAATAGGGTTTCTTTTCGGCCAATATAAACGGCTTTGTTCAAACTTCGAAGGAGCTCTCACAGGCAAAGACATCGGCTGGGGGGGTTCTGAAATACGCCCAGAAGCGACAGGATATGGATGTGCATATTTCGCTGAGAATGTGCTTGATCAGCTCCTCGTGAGGGAAGATAATGAATAAATATTACAACAAATACTAATATAAATGAAAAAGGAATTAATTGACAGACAGAATCCCAAAAAACAAAAGAATACTACACTGTAGCACCTCGCAGGAAATTCAAGAAATCGTGCACAATAATTATGTACGAGTGCTGTTATTATTATAGTATTGACATTATATTTAGAAATATAAGTAGATATTTTGTTCATATTGTTGTATTGATATTATTTTATTTTTATTCTTCTCGCTTTCCTTGCTTTTTTTCTATTCTTAGGGGAAACGCCGCCTTAGCCATCGACCGCCTCTTCTCCTCCTCCCTAGCGATTGCATTTGTTTGTTTCTTTGTTGTTTGTTTGCGTTTGTGTGTCTATGATTTCAGAATGACACTCTGAAGGGAAAGAAATGCATATTGAGCGGCTGCGGAAATGTAGCGGTGTACTGCGCTGAGAAGCTGCTGGAAATGGGGGCTGAGGTGTTAACTCTTAGTGACAGCTCAGGAACAATATATTGTTCTGCAGGTTTCTCTAAAGAGGAAATTCGAACAATTAAAGAAGCAAAAGCGACAGATAGAGCAGTCAGAGTCGAGGCCTTTGCAAATGTAGGAACAAAGAAAACAACAGAAGACAATGGCTTCACAAATATGAAAGGAATATCTTCATAACCCTCTTTCTCCACAGCTTCGTTTATTTGTTTACTTGCTTATTTAGTTATTTGTTCATTGTCAGCCGTAAATCCGCACTATCCTTCTCTTATTCATCTGTTTTTCGTTTATCGTTTATCATTTTTGCTTTTGTTTTAACTCAGGGGGAATCAGTAGTTTTTGAACGAAGAGGAACACCCTGGTCTGTTGCCGCTGATTTAGCGTTTCCATGCGCTAAGGAGAACGAAATAGGAGAAGAAGCAGCAGTTTTAATGTGCAAGAATGGATGCAGAGTGGTGATAGAGGGCGCTAATATGCCTTTAACACCCAAAGCCATCGAAGTATTCACAAAAAATAATGTCATCGTCTGCCCTGCAAAAGCAGCAAATGCCGGTACTTCTCATCACATCCCCATTAAGAGGAAAACCAAAAGATATCCGAATTTCCTGTTGAATTCACCTTCATTAGTTTTTATTCGTAAACAATCTGCAGCTTTTTGCAGTTGTTGAAGGAAGATGCAGTGCAACAGACAGCACGGCATGTCATATATATATATTTGTCTATGCGCGTTTATGTTTAATGATGCCTCTGTTACCTTACTTATATATCATTGAATTTCACTCCCTAAGTCATTAAATCTCAGTTGCTCCTTCTTAACTGGCTTTGTCTTCTTCGCATTTCTCCTATAATACGTTCACAGAAGTCTCCCCGCATGGTTATTAAATTATCTCTTCGCACTTAAATATTTGATTGAGAAACACTGCATAATAATATAATAATAATAATCCTCAAAATTACAGGCTGCAATTATTTTTGAAAGCCTTTGAAGCTAAATGCCTTTCCTCCTTTCTTTTTTATATTTTTCTATCTTTTTATTTTTTTCTTTTTCTCTTATTTGCTTAATGCATTTCTGTATTTCTGAACAGGAGGTGTTGCTGTTAGTGGATTGGAGATGAGTCAAAACGCAATGAGATTAAAATGGAGTCGGAAGGAAGTAGACGAACGTCTTCATCAAATAATGAGAGAAATATTTGAAAAATGCAGAAAAGCAGCAAAAGAATTCGGAAAAGATGAAAAGGATTTAATTGCAGGAGCAAATGTAGCGGGTTTTCGTAAAGTTGCAGATGCATTTATTGCAGAGGGTTTTGTTTGATATTGCTCTGCTTAATAGGTTTGCAATTCATGTGTCTTTATTAATATTTAATCTTTGGTATTAAAATATACATATTATTAAATATTTACTACTATATTATAAACATAGTGGCATTCATTATGAAACGCTTTACGCGTCATATATATATATATATATATATATATATATATGAGGTTTCTCTCTTACGTGTTGAAGCCTCATTGCAAGTAGCGAACAGCTGCATGCATGCAGTATTCTTTTGTAGTGTTAGCCATTTGTATATAATATAATATAGTATAATTTATTATTGTTAAGATTTATGTTTTTGAGAATGTGTGATCTCTTGTCTCCAAAGGAGTTTACTTATCCTTGCAATTCAGACGCCCTTATATTTATTTCATTTCCTCTTCTTTACCTGTCATTTGCATTATTATGCAAAATGCTGTTTGCTGCATTTTCATCTTCTAATTGAGAAGAGGTGGCTTTGTCTTTATAAGTTATTTCTCTTCAACACGATGGAGCCGCTCTTCTACTGCAGTATTTTTGTGTTCTGCATTATTAAAAACATATATCCCTCTGCCTATTTTATTTCAGGGTTTATTCAGGGTTTAGGGTTTAGGGTTTAGGGTTTAGGGTTTTGCTGTGCAAACAAGGGTTTCAAAACTAGAAGCCAACATAATGAGAAATTAATACTGCCAGCGTCTGCGCGGTGTATATTTATTTATAAATTCATAAATATACAAACAAAGCAACAATTACATTAGAAAAGCAAGCTACATTGCAGTATACCTTTAAAACTATTAAAACTATTTAGTAAATATTATTTTTATCGTACACCTAAAGAGACTACAAGCGAATTATAATATTTTCTGCAAGACAAAAGAAGAGCGCACTCTCGCTCATTTAATTCTCCTTAGAGAGGTTAGTTAAAGAAACTTTCAGGATCTGTTTATCAAAACGTATTCTATTAATAGACGCTGAGAGTTATATTAATCATCATATATAATATATGTAATATATGTTACATGCATACATACATACGTAGATATATATATATATATAGTTGAGGCATCATTATCATCCAGACGCTGCGTTGTTTCGCTATATCGCAGCAACTTGAATAATTGGGTTAAAGACAATCAAGAGATAAATAAAAACAAAAATAATAAAACTGAGGGTGAACGGCTATGCACGCACAACGCGCTGCTCACCTGTACGGATACATTCAAGTTCGTGTGTATACACCGTACGTGTGCAAACATACGAGTATATTTACATAGTATGCTACATGTACACATGTATATATATATATATATATATTTTAGAATGCTCAGGCCGTTAGAGCTAAACCAGAGGCGGAGAGAACGAAACTATCATGTCTTAGAATTATTTGTTTGAATGAATTTTTCATGTATTCGGGAGAAGCTGCAAAATAGTGGATCTAATCGCCTCAGTGCAATATATATATATATATATATATATATATATATGCATATATATATACCCCCCTACATTATATATATAATGTAGGGGGTGCATTTATATACTCTTATACTTGGACGAGTATCTGCAAACTATTAGCACTTCTCTGTATATTTGCATATATTAGATATTACGAACTGCAGTTTTGCACGAGCGGCAAACGGTAGTTGTGTCTGTCTGCTGTGTTCAGTTATATTTTAAAGCTTTTTGCTCTAACGCTAAGTATTCGAATTAGCGTTTAATAATTTTGTTTGTGTTTGTTAGGGGTAAAGGGTTTATTTAGGTTGGTGTACTCATGTTTGAGTGCTGTCCATACAGCTCAGACAGAGAGCCACGCTGGGAGTTTGCGTTTACTGGGAAACGAAAGTTTTTAATTCCTCTATTGGTGTTCTATTTAGCGAATGATATATTCTTTGTCCTGCTGAAATGATAAACAAATTGAATCTTCTTTGTTCGGAGTCTGCACGCGGAATCTTCGCTGCTGCTGATGCATACAACAACCCCCTAGAGCAGTATAAACTCAGAAACCTCATTGGGGGCTTAGAGTCTTAATTGCTAAGATCAGAGGATATTCATGTAGATAAGCTTCATTATGACTTTGTATAGAGTGCATTATTCTTGAAATGAACAAATATTTCAAAGATTGGAGGTGCTTACTGTTGGGCAGAGCCGGGCTGTACATACACCGCGCATGCGGTCAGATTGGTAGGCGCTTCGTTTAATGATGAACGAAAGTCATTCAAAATATGAATATAATTATTTCCTGAGATTCTTTTGTGAACATTTGTGTCAAATAAATGAAAAGTGGCTCATTTTCATGGCTTTTCCTCTTATTGAATTGCTGCTTCCCTCGCAGCGAGTCGGCTTAGAGCGTATATACAACGGTTGTTCTGCTTCCACCAGAACGCAGTTAGTGTTGTGCGATTTAATTGTTTTTCTTACAAGTGCATAATTATCAAATTTGTTCTACTTGTGGGGTCTAGCGGCTTGGAACAGACAAAGAAGAGGCTCGAGGAAGCAAACAAAGGAGAAAAAAAGACAGAGCAGGAAGGAGCTTTCTTCCGCAGCATTTCTTACTCAGTGAGCTGCGCCTTCTTTAAACTTCATACACTATCCTTGAGAGAACATTGTTTTTTTAGGCTCAACCTTGGAGCTGCAGAGACCCTGCAGGCATCATATCTCATCAGTTATTTGTATTATTTCTGCATTTTCTTTCGCTTCCCCCTCAAGGCAAATAGCAATAGCATTGAAACAAAGTGGCTTTTCCGCTGTCTCTAAACTAAGCCAAAAGCCGTGCAGTGCACGCAGCAGCAGCAGCAGCAGCAGCAGCAGCTGTCTTTATGCTGCAGCGTGCGTGCAGCACGAGGGCATATTGAGTTGCATATAATATACTTCTGTATATCCTTATACAGCGGAACGTATACAAACTTCATCTGATTATCTCTTTAGATAAGTTTATACACCTCAAGCTCTTCAAGAATGAGCAGCAGACAAAGAGGCCCTCTCGTGTATTGGGAGAAACAAGGGGCAGGCCGCATGTGCGCTCTGCACTGTCTTAACTCTGTGCTGCAGGTAAGGTGTCTACTGCTTTATCTTCTTCTCTTTTGCAGCAGCACAGCGCTTGTTGTATGCTATTATACTACTTACAATATGCATTATGCTTTCTAAACCCTCCGCTGATCCCATGCATGCATATATATACTATAATTATTTCATTATATTTTATTATTATATATTGTATACATATACTATTATTATTTCATTATATATTCTTATTATTTATTGTAGATTGCTGCAGAAATTCTTGTATTTTAATGAGTTTATGAAGACAAATGTTTTTATGCGAACAAAACAACAACATCTTTTTTTCATTAGTTTCTCTTGGGGTGTATAGACATGATATATATGCTTTAAAGGTGTGTTAGATTTCAGGAAGAAAAGATATTACTGATGCTTTTAAAAATGCAAGAAAAATGCATGCATTCATGCATGCATGCATGCATACATTCATGCATGCATTCATGCATGCATTTTTTTTTTGTTGGTGCAGGGGCCTTACTTCACTGAAGCGGAATTATCTTCTATAGGCATGGAACTCGATCAAAAAGAACGCCAACTTATGGCAGAAGGAGGTTAGCTGCATGCAATACTTGCTGCTGCATGCAGCGCATGCAATCCTTGCTGCTGCATGCAATCCTCACTGTTTTATGCAATCCTTGCTGCTTCATGCAGCGCATGCAATCCTTGTTGCTGCATGCAATCTTTGCTGCTGCGTGGGGCTGCTGTTGCATGCAGTTTCAGTTAATGTGCGCTGGAATGATGATAGCCACAGTAGATAGAGGGTGTGAGCTGTTGCTGCAGCTAATGGTGTGTGCATGCATTTTGTTTGCAGTCTTAGACTGCATCATTTCCTTGTTGTTGCTGTTGTTGTGTTTGTATTACATTGTTTATTTCGATGTGCTGTATATTATATTACTTCTTCTGTTTTTATTGCTATTAGTAATATATATCTATACGTATATATTATGCATGCATGCATACTTGTACTTGTTGCAATCATCCCTCTTCTTTTTTTTGTTTTTCTTTCCAGCTGAGATATTGATTAAATATGCATCTTGCATTTTGTTTAGAAACCCTTAAGCGTAATACTGCTAATTATAATTAATTATTATATAGATTATACTAATATGAGATATTAGATATGCAAAACCCTAATGTTTATTATTGCTTGACCTATCGTCTTTACAGTTATTATGCTGGCTGCACGGTTTCTTTGAGCAGAATTAGCAAACAAAGTCAAATAAATTATCTGTTTGATGCAAATATAGTTTAATTAAACAAGAGAATAAATAATATGTCTTTTTTTGATTAAATACACTGAAGCATAACAGTAGAAAACTGCCGAAGAATTTCACACGACCCAACGACTTAAACTGCATTATCGCTTTTTCTTTGAACGAAATAAAATAATATATTTATATTTAAATTATAATTATTGCATGGCTGCATTATCTGTATTTCTTTGAACGAAATAAAATAATAAATATAAATTATTATAATTGCATGTCTGCATGATCTCTATCTCCCTTTGAATGAAATACAATACTAAAATAAACTATGAAATGATGATTATTATATTATTGCAGGTACACATTCAGAAGACTATCAGGCGTTTATAGCAGAAGGAAGCGGAAATGTAGCAGCCGACGGTTATTTTAATATTAGCGTCTTGATTGAATGCTTGCGGAGAAAAAGAATTCTCTGCATTTGTCAAAAACATGCAGGAGAACATGAAGATGAAGGCATTGACTTCGGATTCATTTTAAACCATTCCGATCACTGGCTCGCACTTCGCCGCGTACACGGGACCTGGTAATATATATATAATATATATATAATATATAATATATATATAATATATGTTTATATATATGTATATATAATATATAATATGTATGTATAATGTATATAATATATGTTTATATATATGTATATATAATATATATATATATATATGTATTGCCAGGTTCCGTGTCCGTGCGATATATATAATATATATAATTTATATTATATATATATTATATATATATTATATACATATTATATATATTGTATATATTATATATATATTGTATATATTATATATATATATACAATATATATATTATATATGTATTACTGTGCATGGCATGGGTTTGATAGTGTGTGTGCATTTATTTTAAAAAAGTTGTTGTATTGTTTGATTTGTTTTAGAGTTTATATCTGTCTTGTGTTTATTTTAGGTATAACTTAGACAGCATGAAGGCAGCGCCGACGCCGATATCAAATTTTCATCGAAATGCATTTCTTAGTTCTCTCAAAGATCAGGGTTATACTGCATTTGTTGTAAAACCGCAAGTAGGAGATCTGCCAGCCCCAGGCGGCCTGCAGACCCGCAGCAACAATCAGTTCTATTTAACTCTCAGCGAAATAGAAGGTTAGGCCAAACAACATCCATGCATGCGCCTCTTGTTGCTGCAGCAGCAGCACCAGCAGCAGCAGAATCAGAAGCAGAAGCACCAGCAGTAACAGCAGAAAATTAAGCGAAAAACCAACTCCGGAAGCAATAGCTGCTGTGTCTGCTGCTGCAGCTATAGCTGCAGCACCAGACACAGCAGAAGTAGAAGCCCCAGCAACAACAGAAGCAACAGCAACACCAGCAGCAGCAGCAGCAGCAGCAGCATTTGTTTCTCGCACGAAGGCAGGATGTGCTGCTGCATGCATTAAACTCATTATTTTTTGTCTATTGCTGCATTTTCCTGTTGTCTTTATTATCATTATTATATATATATAATATGTAATATATAGATGTATATATATATATATTTATTTATTTACTTATGAATTCTCTTCTGCTACTCAGAGCTACACCGGAAGGCAGCAGAGGAGGAGGGCCAAGGAGCACAACGGGCTGGCAGCAGCAGCAGCAGCAACGATGTATGCTTTAGCTGTCTCTTTGTGTCTTGCTCATTCATATCTGCTGCTGTTTCTTTTCTTTATCTTTCATTGCTCTGCATCTGTCTATCTATCTTTATCTATCTTTTTCTCTCTGTCTCATACTCTCTCCTTCTCTGTCTCCTCACTGCAACCCTCAACCCCCTGCCTTTCCCTGCAGCAGCAGCAGCAGCAGCTGCTGCTGCTGCTGCAGTTGCTGTTGCTGTTGCTGCTGCATTGCTGTTATAGTCTGTTTATTTGATATCTGCTGCTTCATTCCTCTTCTCTCTTTTTTCTTTGTGGCTTCTTGGCAGCGATTTGTTTATTTATTTATTTTTCTGTTTTATTATTTTATTATTTCTTTTTATTTTATTTATGTTTTTATTTATTTATTTTTTTTATCGTTTTGTTTGTGTTAATATTTGTCTGTGTTTTCTTTTACATTTCTTTGTCTCCTCCTGAATTGAAATTTTGTGCATTTCTTTTTATTTTATATTTTTCTTTATTTATATTATTATTTATTATTTATCTTAATTTAATTTAATTTAATTTAATTTATTATTTTGTTTCTTAGACAGAAGTAAGAAGCTTCTTAGCCAGCCGACCGCGCGGCCAAGGGCAGCACGTCTGGCCGGAAGGAGGGGGCTAGTGAGTGCAGCAACCCTAAATATAAATATAAATATAAATATAAATATAAATATAAATATAAATATAAATATAAATATAAATAATAAATAGAAATAGTAAATAGAAATAGAAATAATAAATATAAATATAAATAATAAATGTAAATAATAAAAATAAATGCTAATAGTGTAAGTATTAATAGTAATATAAATAATAGTATGAACATAAATGTTAATAGTAATATAACTAAAAATACAAATATAAATATAAATATTAATATTAAAACAAATATAAATATAAACGGAGACAGCGTGCAGCAGAGAGGAGAAGCCTTTCTTATAGTATACTCTTTCTGTTTTTATTGTAAGATGATAGATTAAATTATTTTTATAATAAATAATTAATTATATTAAGAAAGAAGAAGACAGATAAACGATAAAAGAGAGAGTTAGGAGGAGACAGATAGAAATACACTGTAAGAAGCAAACGCATGCACCGATTAAATTTTTATTTTTGCTGTCTCTCTGTCTCCTCTCCATAGGTAAATATATAAAATCAGCCTTTCTGCTTTTCTTTCTTTTGTCTGCTTTGCTTTGTTTGTTTTTGTTTGTTTGTTTGTTTTTGTTTGTTTATCTGCTTTCTTGCACATCTTTATCTGTCTCCTTTCTTAATCTGTTTTTATTCTTAATCTCTGCTTTCTTTTATCTGTCTCCTTATTAATATTTATCTTTTTAATTTATTTTTCAACTGTCTCCGTCTCTTCTTTCTTGTTATATTGTCTCTCTTTATCTGTTTGTAAATGCCTCTATGTTTTATCTGTCTTTGTTTAAAAAAGTATATATATATATATATATAAATACACTGTCTCTATCTGTCTCCTTTCTCTGTCTCTCTTCTGCTTCTATTGCTGCAGCCGTCTGACAGCAGATGCCCCGTCTGCTGCAGTATCTGCTGCTGCTGTAAATGAAGAAGAAGATCCAGAACTACAAGAAGCTATTCGGCTTTCAATGGAGTGCTATAAAAATGTATCTACCAGGGTTTAGGGTTTAGGGTTTAGGGTTTAGGGTTTAGGGTTTTAGGGTTTTAGGGTTTTAGGGTTTTAGGGTTTTAGGGTTTAGGATTTGGAGGTTTAGGGTTTGTTGAGTAGAGGAGGTAGGAGAGCTTCCCTGCAGAGCCTTCTACAGCAGAGGAAGGAGTGATTAGGGTTTAGGGTTTAGGGTTTAGGGTTTAGGGTTTGTTTAATGTTATTACAGGAGGTAGCAGAGCCCCCTCCAGAGCCTTCTGCATCGGAGGAAGGAGTTGTTAGGGTTTTTTTGCGTCTGCCTTCGGGTGCACGTTTGTCTCGCCTGTTTAGACAGACAACAGAGATGAAGGTGAATACAGCTTTAAACCCTAAACCCTAAACCCTAAACCCTAACCCTAGCACAAACTCCTGCACACGTCTCTTCTGCCTTGGGGATTGGATCCGTATTCTGATGCTGCTGCTCGTGCTGCTGCTGCTGCTGCTGCTGCTACTGTGTATGTATGTATGTTGCTTTTCTATGCATGCTGCTGCTTGTTGTTTGCTGCCTCCTTTGTTCGTTTGTCTTCGTTTGTCTGCTGCTCATTTTATCTCCTTTTGCTTCATTTGCAATTATATTATGCGGAGACGCAAAGCAACCTCAGCAGCAGCAGCAGCAACGGCAGCAGCAACAGCAGCAGCAGCAGCAGCAGCAGCAACAGCATGAGCAGCAATAACAGCAACAGCATTCTCAGCAGCAGCAGGACAAGCAGCAGCAGCAGCAGGACAAGCAGCAGCAGCAGCAGCAGCAGACCGGTATATATGGTAGTTTGATTTTTGCGATTTGTTTGCAGCAAATATTTAATTGGGTTGTCTTTGAAAGTCATAACAGAGAAGGCCTCCCGCCTTTAACTCCTTTGTCTTCTTTTTCTCTTATTCAAACCTTCCCCAGGTTTGTTATGCACCTTAAACCCTCAGGGTTTAGGGTTTAGGGTTTAGGGTTTAGGGTTTAGGGTTTAGGGTTTAGGGTTTAGGGTTTTAGGGTCACTATATAGTGGTATATATATTCTATCTAATACTTGCGTATATTATATAAAAATATATAACATGTTGTACAGATTATTATATAAAATGTTGTATTAGAAATTATTATTATTATTATATTATATATATAAACTATACTGTAAAATATAGAGTATTATATAAATATAAAATACTGTATAAAACATAAAATATAAAGCAGCACTATTTAAATATAAATTAAAATAAAGCATTATATTTATATAGATTATTATATAAACATACAGTACTAGATAAAATATAAAACATTATATATAATATGTATATATAATATTATTTTTTAAATACAATGTAAAAGATTATAAAAGATTATATTTATATAAACCATTTATATATATACTTATTTATATCTTTATTTATTTATATATTTATTTATATATTTATTTATATATTTATTTACTTATTTATTTATATTTATTTATATATTTATTTATTTATTATTTCGCAGGCGTCGCTTCTGTTGGTTGACCGGAAAGATGTTTTTGTTTGTCCCCGACAAAGAAGTGAGAATAACTAAAAATAAATATTTAATTATTTTTAATTATTTTTAATCATTTTTAATTATGTTTAATTATTTTTATTTATTTTCATCTCTTTTTATCTCGGCATGCAAGCCTTTCTCTCTGGTGGCGCTGCAGTATGCTCTTATATATATATATATATATATATATATATA
>NW_013549913.1:0-600 GCF_000499425.1 Eimeria acervulina
TGCCCGTCCGTTGCGGGCTCCGCACTTGCAGACAGCGCTACAAAGCCAAACAGCAGCTTGCTCCATTTCCACCAAAAACCCGACTGGAGCTAGCCGCAGCCATGCAAACGCAGCAACATAGTGTACGTGGGGCAAAGACATCTCCAAGCGGAGTTTGTGGAGCAGCACAAAGGCAAGAAACCTTCCGCAGTTGAACAGCATGTGCACAGACGAGGTGAAGACGCCAAAAACTGCTATATTGTTCAATGAAATGTAGCCGGCCTTGACAGTGCGCAGAGGGAAAACGTGAGGGAGCGGCATCCACGGCAGTCCAGAGGAAACACGGATACCTGCGAAGCGTCCGTCAGCCCCGCCTAACTTGGAGCAGTGCTGAATTGATATGTGAAAACAACGGTTACCGGAAAAATACCAACGCCCTGAACATAAGTGCACACGTCAGCTGACCACACATTACCGGCATTCGGTTTGTGGAACGCCATAGCTCAGCAAGTCCTCCGCTCTCGTGCTAGCATCTGGGCGCCGAGAACAAGTGCACTTCTCAACGTCTCCCTTGTTGCTTGTGGGTGCGCAACCTGGTTAGCGGATGCACCTTTGCTCGCC
>NW_013549913.1:700-1548 GCF_000499425.1 Eimeria acervulina
CCTGTGGGGCAAACAAAGCAGCCAAAATCCGTTTTCCGTCTCCATCAGCGGACTGCAGGCTTGCGGCACCACACTTGCGAAACCTGGATACCGTTACCGCGCAACACATCTACAGTCTCGCATTTACGTCGCCAAGCAACAATGGACACACAATCGTCAATTCACTACGACGCACAAGGAAAAAGCTACAAGCAACATAATCGCCGGTCCTTTTCCTTCTATGCGTCATATTTCTATATGGTAGGTACACCAGCAAATGATTACTCGAAATGGTGCACCCCCCTTCCCACCGCTGCGGGTACAGCAGGCAAGGCTACCCCGGCTATACCGCACACCTAGGGAGGTGATGCTTAATTACCTAAACCCGATTTAAAACGGGGATATTCTAGCTGCAGCGCACAAACAATACAGCTCAGTCAGCAGTGCCCTGGTTTCCTGCGCAACGCAGTCTACGCTACTCCGTCAGCGTGCCTAACCAGCCCTTCTCATTACAGTGTCCGTTTCCGCCTTCAACTATTCGAAAGTGTTGGCGCTTGAAGAATGATGGCAGCTGTTCGCCGCCCAACAGTTCTTGGGCCAAAGCGGCGCTGCCCAAATTTCGATCTGCTTGCCACGCACTGGCTGGCATCCAGTGGTATGCCCCAGGTGGCTGCCGCTAGCCGCCATGTGGGCAGCTCAACAACGGAAGTGTTGGTTGGTTGGTTATAATGTTTCACTGCCCACTCGTCCCCACCGCGCTTCAGGGAAAAGACGTACAGCCTGTGCGAAAACCTAGACTAAATAATCTCACACGCCTCATACTCATCTCACACTCAAATGCTTGCTGGCACCACGCAGACAACCCCGCC
>NW_013549912.1:0-2500 GCF_000499425.1 Eimeria acervulina
TAATAATAAATAATATATAGCTAGAAAGGTTTTAAAGCGTTGAATATGAATATAAATAAATAAATAAATAAACCCTAATAATATATATTTATATTTATATATTATCATAATTAATTATAATTATATATTTTGTTTGTTTTACCTTCAGTCGTCGTCCTTCAAGATGCAGATTTATTAACTGAAGCAGCACAGCATGCGCTGCGTCGGTCCTTAGAAAGTGCTGTCGGTGCGCTGCAGTTCTTGCTGCTTGCAGCCAACACAACTCGTCTCACACCCCCCCTCAAATCCAGGTCAGCAGCAGCAAGTGCAGCAGCAGCAGCAAGTGCAGCAGCAGATGCTGCTGCTGCAGCAATGGCAGCAGCAGAAGGAATATTTGCGTTAGCAGCAAAAGTCGCAGCAGCAGCAGCAGCAGCAGCAGGAGCAATATTTGCACATCAACAGAATCCGCATTAGCAGCAGCATTAGAAGCAGCACATGATGCAGCAGCAGCAGCAGCAGCAACAGCAGCAGCAGCAGCAGAATGTGTTATACTTTTTTGACAGGTGCTTGGGGATTCGCGTGCCGCTGCCTCCAACCCGCGATGTCGTCGCAGTGCTGCGCAGCACCGCACTAAAAGAAGAAACACCAGTAAACCCTAAACCCTAAACCCTAAACCCTAAACCCTAAAGAACTGTAAACCCTAAAGAGTTAAGAACTGTAAACCCTAAACCCTCAAGTACTGCTATCCCTGTACAACAGGAAACCCTAAACCCTAAACAACTAGACACCCTAAACCCTTAGCAACTGTAAACCCTAGAATTAGCAAACCCTAAACCCTCCTTACTCTATGCCCTAGGCAGCAAACCCTAAACCCTAAACCCTGGCGCGCCTGCTAAAACCCTAAAGCAGCAACAGAGTCGCAGTCATTATCACCCTCACCTTCTGTTGCTGTTTTCTGCTGCTGCTCTTGTTCTTTGCTGCTGCTGCTATTGCTGCTGCTGCTCTTGCTGCTGCTGCTGCTGCTGCTGCAGGAGGAGCTGCTCCCCGACTCAATGCTGCAGCAAGTCTGCTTGCACAGCGGACGAAACATGCGTCGTTCGCTGCTGGCATTGCAGTGTATCTTGACGTCTAACTTTGCTGCAGCAGCAGGAGGAGGAGCAGCAGCAGCAGCAGCAACAATGCATCGTTTGCTGCAGTACGGCGACCCTAACTGCCCCTTCCCTGCAGCTTGGGAGGCTGTAGCAGACGAAATTGCTGCTAAACTTGCGAGAGCTCCGAGTGTACGTACACTACAAGAGTTAAGAGGGTGTATGTATGAGCTTCTTGCTGCTCTCATCCCCCCCGATCTGCTGCTGCTGCGCATTATTAAATCTCTCTTCTTTTTAAAGCCAGGGGATCTTCCTGCTGATTCTTCAGAAGCGCTGCTGTCCAGCAGCAGCAAGACAACAGCAAACAGCAGCAGCAGCAGCAGCAGGGCTGCAGCAGCAGCGAAATACATGCAACAGCGCAGCAGGAGGCTGCTGCTGCTTGAAGTTGTTAATGATGCTGCTGTTGCTGCTGTGGGGCTGCAGCGAGGCAGCAAACCTATCTTTCATCTTGAAGCATTTGCTGCATCAGCAATGAGGCGCTTCAAAGCCTACGCTGAGGCGCAAACCCTAAACCCTAAACCCTAAACCCTCGTTGAAGGGGAGAACCCTCAACTTGCATCTGCATTTTGTTGTATATTTTACTCTTTACTTTATCGTAATTATATACTTCTTATTTGTTATATATTGTTTATTATATATTATTATATATTATTTATTATATATTATTTATTATATATTATTTATTTTATGTATTTCGATATACATCACTTAGACGCAAAAAGAAAACAGCTTTCTAACAATTAGGGTTTAGGGTTTAGGGTTTAGGGTTTCAGTGCTGGTGGGGTCAGCAGCACCAAGAAACATCTACGCAGCATCCCCCTTCTCTTCCTGCTGCTGCTGCTGCTGTGTTGAGCGGCTAGCTGTCATCGCCGCCGCAGCAGCAGCAGCAGCTGCTGGTGCTGTTTCTGCTTCTTCTGTTGCTGCTGTTGCTGCTGCTGCAGCAACACCCGACGACATTGGGGCTGCGTTTCTGCAGCCTGAAGGGAGCGCAGCTAGCTACTAGCTAGCTAGCTAGCTACTATGTCGATGCCCAGCTAGCTAGCAAACGAGCTAGCTAGCTAGCTAACTAACTATATAACTGTCTAGCTAGCTAGCTATATAACTGTGAAGCTAATTGCTATAAAACTGTCTAGCTAGCTAGCTATATACCCAGCTAGCTAGCTTTATACCCAGCTAGCTAGCTACGTACCCAGCTAGCTATATACCCAGCTAGCTAGCTAGCTAGCTAGTTTGGTTGAGCGCATGCTGGAGCTGCTGCGGCGTCATGAGAGCCTGAAGAGAAGGAAGAGGCACCCCCTCTAAGACTTTCAATGTTGCACCTCCGCCAGTAGAGATATGAGTGAGCTGCAGATTAGGGTTTTGCTGCTGCAGCA
>NW_013549912.1:5000-32813 GCF_000499425.1 Eimeria acervulina
ACTTCTCCTTCTTTGAGTTCATCTGCAAGTTGCTCTGTCTCTCTTCCAACGCAGTTTGGGGCGAAGTGTACAGGGACCCGCAGCATTTGCTGCAGCGGCTGCTGCAGAAACCTCAGAGAAAACCGCTCCTGCTGCTGCTGCTGCTGCTGCTGCTGCTGCTCCTGCTGCAGCTTAGGGTCTTTAAAGTGCGACAGCAGCAACACGCGAGCCCCCGCATCCAACAGATAACGCAGTGTTGCTTCCAGTGCGCGCATGCGGGTATCATCAGTCACTGTATACAAACCCTTGCTGCTGCTGCTGCTGCTGCTGCTGCTGCTGCTGCTGCTGCTGTTGCTGCTGCTGCTGTTTTCTATTACAGCTACATTGAGGTCTCCTCGCACCAACACTTTCTTTCCTTTGAAATAACTTGGAGGCAAATCGAGGATGCTAGCAGGCAGCTCATCTGCTGCTGCTGCTGCTGCTGGTGCTGCTGCTGCTGCTGTTGTTGCTGCTGTTGAGTGCACATTCACTGCAGCGGGGGCTGCTGCAGAGTGTGCTACTGGAGATAATAGCTGCTGCTGCTGCTGCTGCTGCTGCTGCTGCTGCTGCAGGCTCTGTGGGGAGGGGAGCAGACTGGGCGGCGGTTGAAAACGAAAGGCAGCCGCTATAAACACACGCAAACCCTAAACCCTAAACCCTAAACCCTAAACCCTAGACCCATACACCCATTAGCACATGCACACGGAAGGACGAGGTTTAGGGTTTAGGGTTTAGGGTTTACCTCCTCTCAGGCTGCCGCAGAGACAGACCGGCGCGGCGAGGAACCAGAGCCGCACCATCTGCGCGAAACATCAAACCCTAAACCCTAAACCCTAAACCCTAATCACCACACAGCCGTCCCCGCGGTCCAGCAAGAGACCCTAGCAACAACGCTCAGAGCGTGTGTGTTAACAGCCAAAACCCCAAACCCTAAACCATATACCCTAAACCATTAACTCTAAGCCCGAAACCCTAAACCCTAAACCCTAAACCCTTACTTGGCTGGAGTATACGGAGCCCCTGGCGAGACACCCCAACAGACAGTTGTAGAGAGCTGCGAGACAAGCGAATTAGGGTTTAGGGTTTGAAACGTAGAATCAAGGGTTTACAGTTAACGGCTAGGGTTTAGGGTTTAGGGTTTAGGGTTTGCAGTCTAGGGTTTAGGGTTTAGGGACCACAGCCGAACTCCCCACCCCCTGAACGCACCGCCGACAGCCGCAGCAGCCCGTAGCAAGGGTTTAGGGTTTAGGGTTTAGGGTTTGTTGTAGCAAGAAATATGCATGTCTTCTTTATATTATACGGGCATGAAGCATCGAGGTTTGTAGCTAGGGGCTTCATTCTAGGGTTTAGGGTTTGGGGTTTAGGGTTTAGGGTTTAGCGGTCCTGTGGGCTGGACTCCAGCAGCGCTGTTCCTCTAGGGTTTAGGGTTTGTCTTGTCTATTTTTTAGGGTTTTGCATTCACCTCCTTCTTTTCTTCATTATATTGCTGAGTTTCTATGTGTTAGGGTTTAGGGTTTAGGGTTTAGGGCTTGGGGTTTGGCCGTGCAAGTGTCTTGCAACTTGAGGGTTTAGGATTCGTTGTAGGGTTTAGGGTTTATGTGGCTTTGGTTGTCTTCGTTTCCTTGGATTTAGGGTTTAGGGTTTAGGGTTTGTCTTTGTTTTCTATGGTTTAGGGTTTTAGGGTTTACCTCTGGCCTTAGCTGCGCTCAGCACGGGTTTAGGGTTTAGGGTTTTGGGGGTTGAGGGTTTAGGGTTTGGAAGTTTTGAGTTTGGGGGTTTAGGGTTTAGAATTTCCGCCTGCACGGGCAACTAAAGCTTGAGGTTTAGGGTTTAGGGTTTGGAGTTGTTGATAGGGTTTAGGGTTTATGGTTTGGATTTGCTGATGGGGTTTAGGGTTTAGGGTTTAGGGTGTATAATTTAGGGCTCCGTGCTTAGGATTTAGGGCTTAGGGTTTAGGCAGTGGCGTTTGCTTCGGCTAGGTTTCTATGGGGTCCCCTGAGACCTTCCTTCTCTTCTTGTTAGGGTTTAGGGTTTAGGGTTTAGGGTTTATGGTGCTTGAGATAGCCTCAAACCTTCTTGCAGGGATTTAAACAGAAGAACGAAGACAGGGGAAAGAAGAAGCAAAACCCTAAACCCTAAACCCTAAACCCTAATCGAGAAAGCAGCTGCGTGCATCCCCAAACCCTAAACCCTAGATCTCCGACGCCAATAACAATTTATCTTGATGAGGGTTTAGGGTTTAGGGTTTGCAGCCGTGGAGGCAACGATACAAAGCCACGCGAGTAAAACCAAGCAAACACCTAAACCCTAAACCCTAAACCCTAAACCCTAAAACAAACCAAGGAGAAATCAGCACCTCTCTCTTCTCCTCCTCAGACGAACCTCTAGGGTTTAGGGTTTAGGGTTTCCGTGCTAATGCACACACAAAAAAGAATCCTGCTAGCTAGCTATCCAGCTAGCTAGTTAATTAGCTAGGGTTTAGGGTTTAGGGTTTCGTTGTGTTGAGAAGAGCCTGGCTCTAGGCGCAGGCTTCGACGGGAGCACTGTTGCTAGAAAACCCCTAAACCCTAAACCCTAATAACCCTAAACCCTAATAGCCCTAAACCCTAATCAATTGTTCATTTCAGTAGCAATACTTGTCTAGAGATTTCGCGTTTGTATCTATAAATATCTAAACCCTAAACCCTCAAGAACACAAACCTCTGTAGAGTTTCTAAACCCCAATCCACCTCTAAACCCTCGACGCTAAACCCTCCTCAAACCCTAAACCCTAAACCCTAAACCCTACACAGCCAGACATCCCCTCTTCCAACAACACGCATGCTGCAACTGAGAAGGCCCCAACAGCCAATACACCCCAAAACCCTAAACCCTAAACCCTCTGTGAAAGAACAGCATACTTAAGCTTTCACTTCGTTTGAGCTATCTGCACGGAGGAGTAGTTTTACATTCTCTATGGTTTAGGGTTTAGGGTTTAGGGTTTAGTGTTCAACATTTCATGTTTAAAATTCATGTGAATTTAAGGGGATTTAGGGTTTAGGGTTTAGGGTTTAGGGTTTAGGGTTTCATGATGCTGCCGAGTTGGGATGCATGCAGGGCTGCTGCTCGGAGCTGTCCAGCCCTAAACCCTAAACTCTAAACCCTAAACCCTAAACCCTCTCTAAACCCTAAACCCTAAACCCTAAACAGCAAAAGAGGAGTTCTTTCTTTTCTCTTCTTCTGCTAACTGTGGGTGTTGGGTTAGGCGTGGGGGCAGTGGACCTTGGAACCCTAAACCCTAAACCCTAAACCCTAAACCCTAAACCCTAAATCCTTAACTCTTGTGAGGCCTCTGCGTTTGTTGCTGAGATGGAGCTAAACGTCTACAAAGCCACGCAAAAGGTATCGCTAAACCCTAAACCCTAAACACTAAACCCGTAGCCCTAACCCTTAAACACTTCCGCAACACAAGGGCGGCAGCTCGGCATTGAAAAGTGACTAGGGTTTAGGGTTTAGGGTTTAGGGTTTGCGTATCTCTACAGGATGCGGCGAAGGCGGAGTGCCAGAAATGCATGCAATATGGACAGTGAGAAAACCCTAAACCCTAAACCCTAAACCCTAAATCCTCGACCAGGGACGCCTGCTAGAAACAAGAGCTAGTTCCCTTAGGGTTTAGGGTTTAGGGTTTAGGGTTTACAAGCTGTGGTTTGGGGTGTATGCGCAGCTGGACCTATCAATGCCGCAATCGCCGGGTGTACCTCCAGCGGCCCACTCGGACGCAGATTCTTAAGTAACCCTAAACCCTAAACCCTAAACCCTAAACCCTAAACCCTAAACCCTACGCGTTTAAACCACCACTAGCAGGCGCATAGTGAACACAAGCAGGGTTTGAGGGTTTAGGGTTTGGAGTTTAGGGTTTGTGGTTTGTGGTTTGCGCAGAAACCCTCGCCTGAACCCGAAGCAGGTGTTTGCTGATGATGCCCCTGAGATCCCTCTGTAAGTTGCGAGGGTTTAGGGTTTAGGGTTTAGAGTCTAGGTGCTGTAAGGTTGGAGGAAGTGTACAGCCCTTCGCTGTTGTTCCCTAGGATAGCAAACCCTAAACCCTAAACCCTAAACCCTAAACCCTAATTTGGTGTTTGCAGGATAACTGACGGGGATTGGTATCGAGACCGCCGTCTGCTGCAGAAAATGAAAGAAGAACAGGCAGAGATATACCGTGCTGCTAAAAAGGAAGTAAAGAAACGCGGCAGCAGCAGCAGCAGCAGCAGCAGCAGCAGCAGCAGCAGTAGCAGCAGCAGCAGCGACAGCGACAGCAGCAGCAGCGACAGTGACAGCGACAGCAGCAGCAGTAGCAGCAGTAGCAGCAGCAGCAGTGACAGCAGCAGCAGCAGCGACAGTGACAGCAGCACCAGTAGCAGCAGCAGCAGCAGCAGCAGCAGCAGCAGCGGCAGTAGCAGCAGCAGCAGCAGCAGCAGCAGGCGCAGCAAGCGCGCTGCTCGCTCGGCGTTGGCGAAAGTAAAGAAGCGCGAGTCTTCTCCAGCAGCAGCAGGAGGAGCAGCAACAGAAGCAGCAACAGCAGCAGCAGGAGCAGCAGAGCAGCAGCTGCTGCTGGCGGTGAAGTCGGAGCCCGTAGACCCCGAAGTGCTGCGGCAGCAGCAACTGCTGCAGAAACAGCAGCAGCAACAGGAGCAGCAGCAGCAGGGGCCTCCTCTCAAGCAGGAGCCCGAGACATACACCCGCAAAAAACGCCGAGCGAAAGACAGCAGCAGCAGCAGCAGCAGCAGTGACAGCAGCAGCAGTAGTGATAGCAGCAGCAGCAGCAGCAGCAGCAGTGACAGCGAGAGCGACAGCAGCAGCAAGAAGAAGACGAAGCAAAAGAAATTACATCTAAAGAAGAAAAGCAGAGGAGAGGTGTACGTACACCGCAGCAAAATGGAACAGCAGCAGCAGCAGCAGCAGCAGCAACAGCAGCAGCAGCAGCAGCAACGGAGTGAAGGACGCGGAGGAGACCCAAGAAATTTAAACAGAGAAGCAGACGAAGGAGGAGACAAACAAAGAAGAGACAGAGACAGAGGAGACAGAGACAGAGACAGAGACAGAGGAGACAGAGACAGAGACAGAGATAAAGAACACAGAGACAGATATAAAGACAGTTATAAACAAGACAGAGACAGAGACAGAGACAGAGGAGACAGAGACAGAGGAGACAGAGACAGATATAAAGAAAACACAGACAGAGACAGAGGAGACAGAGAGAGAGGAGACAGAGACGGAGACAGATATAAAGAAGACAGAGACAGAGACAGAGACAGAGAGAGAGGAGACAGAGACAGAGAGGGAGGAGACAGAGAGAGAGGAGACAGAGACAGAGACAGAGAGAGAGGAGACAGAGACAGAGACAGAGAGAGAGGAGACAGAGATAGAGACAGAGAAAGAGATAAAGAAGACAGAGACAGATATAAAGAAGAGAGAGTAAGAGAGACAGACGACAGAGACAGAAGAGACAGAGACAGAGACAGAGGAGACAGAGACAGAGACAGAGATATAAATATAAATATAAATAGAGAAGACAGAGAAAGAAGAGACAGAGACAGATATAGAGACGGAGACAGAGACAGAGGAGACAGAGACAGAGATATAAATATAAATAGAGAAGACAGAGAAAGAAGAGACAGAGACAGAGACAGAGACAGAAATGTATACGCAGAGAGAGGAGACAGAGACAGAGACAGACAGAGAGACAGAGACAACAGGGACAGACAAACAGATATAAACAGAGACAGAGAGAGAGATAGAGACAGAGACAGAGACAGATATAAAGAAGACAGAGACAGAGACAGAGACAGAAGAGACAGAGACAGAGGGATCAACGGAGACAAACGAAACCCTTAACACCAAGGGTTTAGGGTTTAGGGTTTGGGGTTATTGGGCTTTGCTATCGCCCCGTCTGCTGCAAGGACAGCTGCTTGTTGCGGTGTATATACACCAACTTGAGTTGCGGTGTATATGCACCTATTTGCGGTGTATATGTACCTACTTTGCAGTGCATATCCACCTAGTTGAGGTGTATAGGCACCTAGTTGAGGTGTATAGGCACCTCGTTGAGGTGTACAGGCACCTTGTTGAGGTGTATAGGCACCCACTTGCGGTGTATGCTCACCTACCTGCGGTGTATATTCACTTGTTGAGGTGTATGGGCACCTACTTGAGGTGTATAGGCACCTAGTTGAGGTGTATATACACTTTATTGAGGTGTATATACACCTCAACTACCTCTAAAGAGACAAACGGCAGTATCCACAACCCTGTGGGGTTTAGGGGGTCTTTTGTCTTTTGAGGGTTTAGGGTTTAGGGTTTAGGAAGCCTCTTTAGGGTTTAGGAAATTAGGGGCAGCTTAGAGGGATTTAGGGTTTAAGGGGCCTCCTCAAGGGTTTAGGGTCTAGGGAAACTCTCGAGGGTTTAGGGTTTACGTGGTGCTTGTGCTACTGGGGTTTAGGGGGTTGAGGGGTTTCTGCAGTTTATCTGCAGGCTAGGGTTTAGGGTTTAGGGTTTAGGGTTTAGGGTTTAGGGTTTTGAGTTCGACGGTTTAAGGTCGAGGGTTTAGTGTTATCAGGGTATAGGGTTTAGGGTTTAGAATTAACGTAACCCTAAACCCTAGACAAATCCTAAGGAACCCTAAACCCTCCTCAGATCTTAGGGTTTAGGGTTTAGGGTTTAGGGTTTGGAGAGCCCTAAACCCTAAGGTGACCAGCATTGTCGCCTCAAACGCAAACCCTAAACCCTAAACCCTTAGCCCTGAATTCCAATAGTCGCCCCTTAATTTATGAAATACAAACCCTGTTCTTAAACCCTATTTTCTAAACCCTAAACCCTAAACCCTAAACCCTAAAGGCGACGCTGCTGCCGCCGATAAGCGCAGCCCCGAGTGCCTTAAAGCCCCACAGAGTTGTCTTCTAGGGTTTAGGGTTTAGAAAAGTGTGTTTATTTGCTCTTAAGTATTTATTAGGGTTTAGGGTTTACAAGCCAGAGGGTTTCATTAGGGTTTAACTTCAGACACCCTGGGGACTAACGCCGAGGGGGCAGCTGAGGGTTTAGGGTTTAGGGTTTAGGGTTTAGGGTTTATTCCTCTGGTTCGCTAGAGAAAGTTGACATTTTTGAGGGTTTAGGGTTTGGAGAGAGCCTGGGGGAGGGGGCAGATTGATCCTTCTGCCTAGGGTTTGGGGTTTAGGGTTTAGGGTTTAGGGTTTAGGGTTTAGGGTTTGTATGGGTTTTTTGTCGATGTTTGGGGCGTCGCCTGGTTGGCGTTCCTCCTCTGGGGAGTCTGGCAGTAGGGATGAGGGTTTAGGGTTTAGGGTTTGTGGTTTGGGGGCATCAAACCCTTTAAAACACCCTGTTAAGGGTTTAGCGTCTCTAGCAAATATTAGGGGTAGCCTCTTCACCTCAAGAAGGCTGTGGAGGACAGTCTCTTTCTACTGGGGTGTTGCTGCTGCAACAGCACTTTTTGTTATTATCTTCGAACCCGTAAACCCTAAACCCTAAACCCTAAACCCTAAGGTTTGAACGTCCTCTCAATAGACCCTCTTGATGGGTGTTAGACCCTTAAACCCCTCCAAACACTTTATTTGTTAAAAAAACTAAACCCTAAACCCTCAAAACCCTCTAAACCCTCGCCAGGGTTTAGCCGTTTAAACCATAAACCCTAAACCCTAGTTCGTAGCTTCAGGGTTTTGAAGCGTGTGTATCCGGAGGTTAGGGTTTAGGTTTTATGCATATGTTTAGTGATGAAGGATTTAGGGTTTAGGGTTTAGGGTTTAGGGTTTGTGTTCAGGCTGCATCTTCGCTGCGTTTTGGGGGTTTACAAACCCTAATTGGTGGTTTGTCGCCGCTCGTCAGTCTGCTTTTAGGGTTATTTGTTTCTACTTCTTTATCAAGGTGGTGGTCTTTAAGACAGCATTTAGCAGCAATTGCTGCTGCTGTCTACGATCTGCTTGTTCTTACTTGCTGCCATTTAGAGCCGCAGCAGCAGCAGCAGCAGCAGCAGCAGCAGCAGGAGAGCCCACTGCAGCAGCAGCAGCAGCAGCAGCAGAACGACGCTGCTGAAGGCTACAGTAACGCTGCAGCAGCAACAGCAGCAACAACAACAGAAACAGCAACACCTCCTGCTGCTGCTGCTGCTGCTGCTCCTCTTCTGTCTACGCCAGCAGCAACATCACCAGCAGCAGCAGAAGCAGCAGCACCAGCAGCAGCAGCAGCAGCAGCAGAAGCAGAAGCAGCAGCAGCAGCAGCAGCAGCAGAAGGGGAGCCTTACTGGATACGCAGCAGACAAACAATAGTAAGAAGGGTTTTACGCTTGGGATGCCTCAGCTTTCATTTGGTGTTTGATGCTGCACAGGGCAACCAAGACCTCCATTACCTCCTCCGTAAACCCTAAACCCTAAACCCTAAACCCTAAAACCCTAAACCCTAAACCCTAAACCCTAAAAAAGCCTTCTAATCCCTCGCTAAGCCGTTTAGACCCTTGCAACCCTCAAACCCTTGTAAACCCTTTCTACGTACTTTCTCCGTTTAAACCCTAAACCCTAAACCCTCAAAACCCTGTATACTTTTCTTACGATTTAGCAGCTGAAACCCTAAACCCTAAACCCTAAGTACCCTGTACTGTATGAACCCCCAGAACGGGTTGAATTGACGGGGAGCGTTTGCGGTGCACACTAGGGTTTAGGGTTTAGGGTTTAGGGTTTAGGGTTTGTGCTGCAGAGGAGGGTTTGCTGTCTCGAGGAGAAAGAGTTTGTTTTAACTCGGTGCTGCGCGGGAGGCCGCTGATGCCGTGGTGTTGGTTAGCAGCAACAGGCGCAAAGTTAGCGAGAAGAGAGATGCTGCTCTTTGCTCCAACAGCAACAAGAAGGTGGATGGAGATATGCTCGAGGGCAAGCAAACCCTAAACCCTAAACCCTTAAAAACCCTTTTAAAACCCTTAAAAACCCTAAAATCTCATAATCTCTCGCAAACCCTACATCTGTACCCCTTATATGCATTGAAAAACCCTAAACCCTAAACCCTCATTAACCCTAAACCCTAAAATTAGTGTTGTTGAGTGTGTGTGTGTGTGTGTGTGTGTGTGTGTGTGTGTGTGTGTGTGTGTATTTGCTGCTGCTGCTGCTGCTGCTGCTGCTGCTGCTGCTGCTGCTGCTGCTGCAGGGTTCAGCAGGTGTATCTCAGTGTTTGGCGTATGTACAAACCCCTATTCCTTATGCTTATATGCATTTGCTGCTTGTGATGACTTTCTTAACAAATACTCTGCTAGCAGCAACAGCAGGCTTAGAAGCAGCAAGCACCTTATGCAAGCTGCAGCAAGTTTGGGGTAGCCCTGACCCTGAAGCAGCAGCAGCAGCAGCAGCAGCAGCTGCAGCAGCAGCAGCAGCAGCAGCAGACACCGCCACGCCATCGCGCGACCTGGCTGTGCCTCCAGCGGCATCTGCACCAGCAGAAGCAGCAGCAGCAGCAGCTGCTGCTGCAGCAGCAGCAGCAGCAGCAACAGGAGCAGGCACCTGCTTAAACCCTCAAACCCTAAGACCTCGTATCTGGGAAGCTGCTCAGGGCCTCTGTGTGCATTTGCTGCTGCTGCTGGTGCTGCCTACGTTTTATCACGGTGTTCTTGATGCAGCACAAAGAATTAACAACCCTTTCGCGTACGTAAACCCTAATAAACCCTAAACCCTAATTAACCCTCATAAACCCTAAACCCTAATAAACCCTCATTAACCCTAAACCCTAATAAACCCTCACTTATAAACCTTAATAAACCCTCATAAACCCTCACTTATAAACCCTAATAAACCCTCATAAACCCTCATTTATTAACCCTAGTAAACCCTAGTGAACCCCAATACACCTGGTAAACCCTAGTAAACCCTAATAAACCCTCATAAACCCTCATACGCAAACCCTAGTAAACCCTAATACACCCTAATAAACCCTATTAAACCCTAGTAAATCTTAACAAATCCTAGTAAATCCTAGTAAACCCTAATAAACCCTCATAAACCCTCTACGCTAAACCCTCGTTACCTTCGTTTGAGCAAAGCAGCGTTTGTATCTCTCCACACACGAATCAAAATCTAAACCCTAAACCCTAAACCCTAAACCCTAATAAACCCTCAGTTATCCCTGAATGCCACAACTTCTCAGGTGTATGTACACTGTACACAATTTGAATCGAGGTTATTATAGCTGCCTATACACCCCATCAAGAGACCGCCAAAGTGTTTATTGTGCTTCGCTGTTGCTGCTTCCTCTGTGTGCATACACCCTGTGCTGCTGCTGCTGCTGCTGCTGCTGCTGCAGGGCTAATTCTGTTAGCTTCCCCCGTCAGCTGTACGTGCAGCAGCTCGAAGCAGAGGGTCGCGCGTTTTGTGTTGCTGCTGCAGCAGCAATGACCCCAGCAAGCAAACAGAAGCAGCAGCAGCAGCAGCAGCTACAGCAGCAGCAGCAGCGCGAGCAGCAATGGGGTTTCAACCCCAGGCTCATGCCTGAAGAAATTGCTGCAGAGGCAGCATCAGACTTTATCGAACTGCAGCAGCTGCAGCAGCTGGAGCAGCAACTGCTGCTGCAGCTGCAGCAGCAGCAGCAGGGAGACAGCTACGCCTCAACAGAGACAGAGCCGCTGCTCACCAGCCCCGTGTGAGGGCAGCGCGAGCTTTACCTGAAACCCCAAACCCTAAACCCTAAACCCTAAACCCTAAACCCTTAGTTGGGATGGCCTAGCCACCCGAAGGCAACCAATGATATCAGAGTTCATAGCAGGGTTTAGGGTTTAGGGTTTAGGGTTTGCGGTGCAGCTTCTGTACACCAGCAGCATTTCCTCCAGCCGCTCAGCACCCCTGAGGCACATACGCAAACCCTAAACCCTAAACCCTAAACCCTACGCCACCAAACAAAAGCAGAAGGGACTTAATCCAGGTGTAAACCCTAAACCCTAAACCCTAAACCCTAGCTGACGTTGTAAACAGCCAAAGCCGCGGAGCGACGCCTCCAGCCTCGATAGAAATAAGAGAATAAGGGAAGGTGCTGCAATACTGTTGTTGCTGCTGATGCTGCTGCTGGAGCGCTGCTGCTGCTGCTGCTGCAGCTTGGGCTTCAGGCGGCGTCATCATGATGCGTCTGCTGCTGCTGCTGCTGCTGCCGAAGCAGTAAGCAGCAGCAGCAGCAGCAGAAAGTGAAACCTGAGAGAGATAGAACCTCTCGAACTTAAGGATCATCTGTTGCTGCTGCTGCAGCTGCTGCTGTTGCTGCTGCAACGCAGCTTCCCTGCTGCTGCCGAGCTTCGATCCATTTGCCGCTGCTGCTGCTGCTGCTGCTGCAGCAAATGGTCCCTCCTCAGGAAGCACCGCCCCGCAGACTGCAGGGGGGCTGATGTACGCCAGCAGCAGCTGCAGCAGCAAACACACATCGTCAACACATTGCGTCTAAACCCTAAACCCTAAACCCTAAACCCTAGCGGTGTTCATTGCTTACCTCGGAGACAGTCATCCCAACTGCTGCTGCGTGGAGCTGCCAGTTTAGCTGCTGCTGCTGCTCGTCCTCGCCATTGTTGCTGCTGCTGCTGCAGTTGCTGCTGCTGCTGTGCTGCAGCTGCAGCAGCCAGCAGCGGCTATCCCAGTACCCGAGGGACGCATCAATTGCTGCTGCGAGACGCACAGTGCTGCTGCTACCGCTGCTGCTGCTGCTGCTGCTGCTGCTGCATCTGCTGCTGAGAGAATTCTGCAGCAGCATTATTCGTTGTTGGGTCCTGCTGCAGAAGCTGCTGCTGCTGCAGGGGAGCAGCAGCTGTCGCTGCAGGTGCTGCTGCAGCAGCGCCTCGATGCGGTCTGGGTGTAGCATTTCCCTCGCCGCTTCTGCAACTTGCTGCTGCAATTGTTGTTGTTGCTGCTGCTGCTGCTGCACTCGCTGCAGCAGCGCAGCACAAGCAAGGCAGCCAAGAGGGTGCTGCTGCTGCTCGAGCTCATCGACGAGCTGCGGTGTAAGTGCAGCTGCAGCAGCAGAGACAGCAGCAAGCAATGCATGCAGCGGCAGCGCAGCAGCCCCAACTAGGGCCTTTGCTGCTGTAGTCATGATCTGCTGCTGCTGCTGCTGCTGCTGTGTCTGCTGCTGCTGCTGCAGCAGCTCTCGCAGCGGAAAGGTAGGAAGGATCTGCCGCAAGGAAGAAGCAAATGAGCCCAAAGGTATGAGAGCAGCAGCAGCAGCATGTGCTGCAGCAGCAGCAGCGCCTCTCGCAGTAGGGTGTACGTACACCGCCTTTGCTGCAGCAACAACATGCTGCACCGAGGCCCCTAAGCTACCAAGCATAGCAGCAGCAGCAAGGATCTGTGGTGTCTGCAGCAGCAGCAAAGCAGTATAGTGTGCTAGCAGCTCCCGCTGCAGCAGCAGCAGCGGCGTGTGCAGCTGCTGCAGCAGCAGCACCGGGAACCCGACGCTGCAGCGGGAAACAGCAGCAAGAGCAGCAGCACCTCGAAGCTGCAAAGAGACACAAAAACGAAGAGGAGATATAAACACCTCCCCGATGCTGCGGGGCTTCAAGCGCTCCCCAGCCCAGACTGCAGGAACAGCAGCAGCAGCAGCAGCTGCTGCTGCTGCTGCTACACGCTGCTGCTGCTGCCGCTGCTGCTGTCGCTGGAAAAGGGGTCGCAGTGCGGAGACAGCAGCAGCAAAACTCACGCCCCACCGCAGAAGGTCCTCGTCAGCACGAATGCAAACAACATTACCCTTCTGCTGCTGCTGCTGCTGCTGCTTCTGCTGGTGCTGCTGAGGTGTCTCTGTTGCTTCGAGCGCAAGCAGCGGCAGAGACACGACTGGAGACATCGCTGCTCCTTTGCCCATATGGGATGCGAGCTGCTGCTGCTGCTGCTGCTGCTGCTGCTTCTGCTGCTGCTGCTGCTGTTGCTGTTGCTGTTGCGCCGCTGTAACAGCAGCTGCAGCAGCAGCAGGCTCTGCTACTTTGCTGCTAAGAGATGAAACTAGGCAAGATATTGCTGGCAAGCAGATCCATTGCTTCATGCTGCTGCTGCTGCTGCTGCTGCTGAGCGAAGCGGAGTCGAACAGCAGCGAATGCTCTCCTCGGCATACCTCAAACAGCTGCAGCAAACTGCTGCTGCTGCTGTTGCTGCTGCTGCTGCTGCTGCTGCTGCGGAAGACATAGCGAATGCGCCTGAAGTGGGCAACGACTGTCTCCATGCTCTCCGTTTCAGCAGCAGCAGATGCTGCAGCAGCAGCAGCGACAACAAGAGAGCCCATTGTGCTGCTGCTGCTGGAAGTAGCAGCAGCAGCAGCAGCTGCTGCTGCTGTATCTGGAGAGGAGAGGGCCCCAAGCGCCTCGTCAATAGACACCTCAAAGGTAAGGTGCTGCACCCACTGGGTAATGCTGCTGCTGCTGCTGCTGCGACTGTTTCGTCGCTCTGAAGCAGCTGGTAGGGTTACTGCTGCTGTGTCTTCTGTGGCGTCTGCTGCTGCTGCTGCTGTTCCTGCTGCTGCTGCTGCTGCTGCAGCAAGAGCGTGCAAGGGCGCACCCTTTGGCGCTGCAGCTACGGCTGCAAGAGCTGCTGCTGCTGCTGCTTGCCTCTGCTGCAGCAGTGATTCCACTTGCTTCAAGGGGCAAGGGACACAGAAGCGCGTCAGCCTCTCTGCTGCTTCTGCTGCTGCTGCTGCTGCAGCTGCGGGACACGCAGCAGCAGCTGCAGCAGCAGCAGCAGCACTTGCAGTAGCAGCTGCTGCTGCCATCGCCTCCCAAGCAAGAGAACCCCGAAAAGGCACGAAGTCTACGGTCAGAACGAAACAGCTGCTGCTGCTGCTGCTGCTGCTGCGGAGATGCGCGACCATGCATCCACCTATGGGCGCAGCAGCAGCAGCAGCTGCTGCTGCTGCAGCCCTTGAAGGGAACAGTAGCTGCCACGGAGTGCAGCAAGTAGCGCCTGCTGCAGCAGGGGCAGCAGCGCCAGCCCCATCGGCAGCACCAGCAGCAGCAGCTGCTGCTGCTGCTGCTGCATATTCAGCAGCAAACTGTCTCGGTATGCAGGGCACTAAGAAGCGAGACACTGCATCACTTTGCTGCTGCAGCAGCAAAGGCTGGGACCAGTGGCCTCTCACGTTGCTGCTGCCGCTGTTGCTGCTGCTGTCGGGGTGCAGCAGATCCATGCAGATGCCTGCAGCAGACAGCACAGGCAGCGACAAAACACCACAGACCCTAAACCCTAAACCCTAAACCCTAGAATGAATAGCTGGAGCCCTTTCTCTGCCCTGCCTCACCCTCTGCTTCTTCATCTTCAAGAGCACAAAGCTGCACATACACCCCGTCCTTCGTGGATGCTGCCCTGCTACTGCTGCTGCTGTTGCTGCTGCTGCAGGCTGCATGACGTGACAGCGCCCGCAAGAGCAGAGGATCGCCTTCCACAAAGAAAGGGTGAAGATCACCCTGCTGCTGTTGCTGCTGCTGCTGCTGTTGCTGTTGCTGCTGCAGCTGTTCTGCTGCTTGATTGGTGGCACCTGCAGACAGCCCCTCTGCTGCTGCTGCTGCTGCTGCTTCTAATTCAGCAGCAGCAGCAGCAGCAGCAGCAAAGACTGCTAGAGGGCGTTTCCGCCCAGCAGGCAGGTGGGCAGCTGAAAAGGGGGCCACCCTCTGCCGCAGCAAACTGCTGCTGCTGCTGCTGCTGCTGCTGCTGCTGCTGCTTGCCTGCTTGACTGCGAGAGTAAAAGGCGTTTTGTTGAGTAGCAGCAAAGCAGGAGAGGAGGACAGAGACAAACAAAGACAAAGACAGCCGCTAGAGTGGACACCGTAGGATATATGCAGCAGCCGCAGCAGCAGAGGCGGCAGCAAACCCAAGCTGCACAGTGCTGCTGCACTCAACTCCTGCTGCTGCTGCTGCTGCTGTTGCTGCTGCTGCTGAGGTCGCGAGGTGCAAGGATTCATCAGCGGCAGCAGCACATCTGGAGCCGAGCCCCCGCCTCGCCACTGCTGCTGCTGCTGCTGCTGCTGCTGCTGCTGCTTCTCAGCAGACGCTGTTCCCAAGGAGAAGTCGCTCCGAAGCACCAAGGCTACGCTGTCTGTCCACCTCACTTGCTGCTGCTGCTGCTGCTGTTGCTGCTGCTGTTGCTGCTGCTGCTGCCAGTGTGCAGCATCCGCCATGCGCAGCAGCAGAGGAGGGGAAACGCTCTGAACGGCCTCGAGGCTAAGTGTTGCCTGCTGCTGCTGCTGCTGCTTCTGCTGTTGCTGCTGTTGCAGTTGCTGTAGGAGCTGCTGCTGCTGAGGGGGCAGAAGTGGCGATGCAAGAAGAGATGGAGGCAGCAAGCCGGGGTTGTCTCCAGCAGCAGCAGCAGCAGCAAGTGCATGCAGCGTTGCTGCTGTTGCAGGATCAAGGCAGCAGCAGCAACTGGCCTCTTCAGCAGCCTGCTGCTGCTGCTGCTGATTAACAAGCAGCGACACGCCGCTGCTGCCTGCAGCAGCAACTGCTAGGTGTACATACACCCCAAACGGCAGCAGACTCCGTACCCAAAGGGGAGGAGACAGCAGCAGCACAAGCTGCTGCGGTACTGCGCTGCAGCAGCAACCCTCAGGACTTCGGCGGTTAAGGCTGAGCAGCAGCACGGCATAGCTGTCCGCTGCTTCGCCGTCTCTGCTGCTACTGCTGCTGCTGCTGCTGCTGCTGCTGCACGTGCATTTTAGGGGAATGCAGACACGGAGAGTCTTATTGAGAGACACCTGCTGCAGCGACTCGCTCCAGCAGATGCAGCTGCAGTTGCTGCTGCAGCTGCTGCTGCTGCTGCTCCTGCAGCGTACCCCAATATATGCAGCAAACGGAGCGACATGATCCCGGCGAAGGCAGCAAAGAGCAGACAAGTCAACGGCTGCTGCTGCTGCCTTGCTGCTGCTGCTGCTGCTGCTGCTGCTGCTGCTGCTGCTGCTGCTGCTTGCTGCTGGTATTTCAACAATACTCCCGTATATATCTCTAATAAAGACACTGAGGGGGCAGCTGCTGCTGGCGAGGCACTTGGGGTGTATGCGCACCTGCAGCACGCGCTGAGGCGAACTCCAACAACGTGCATGCACCAGCACCGATCCTGTCAGCTCCTGCTGCTGCTGCTGCTGCTGTAGCTGATGATGCGTTTGCTGTTCTCCCTCAGTAGGTACGGCTGCTGCTGCTGATGCTGCTGCTGAGCCTGCAGCAGAGCTACAGGTGCTGCTGCTGCTGTTGCTGCCGCCCAAGGTACCCGTGTCGCATCTTTTCAAATCCAGCAGCTGCTGCACCTGCTGCTGCTCCGTTTGCTGTTGCAGCAGCTGTTCGTGCTGCAGCTGCTGATGCTGTGGCTTGATAAGACTTAAAGAGGTCCAGCAGCAGCTAAAGCGTGTTGCTGCCTCAGCTGGAGCACCACATGGGCTGCTGCTGCTGCTGCTGCTGCTGGTTTGCGCAGCAGCAGCAGCAAAAGGAGTTGCGGGAGGAGCAGTGGCAGCAGCTGCTGCTGCTAGAGGTATCGTTTGCTGTGACAGCAGCAAGCACCGCTGCTGTTGCATCTCTTCTGCTGCTGCTGCTGTTGCATTCGTTGCAGATTCTTGAATATCCTGGCTTGCAGCAGCAGCTGCAGCAGCAGCAGCAGCAGCAGGATTGGCAGTCACTATGTGCACAGCTGCAGCAACCAGCTGAGGCGCAGCTGCGTCGGTCACCTGCAGATACACCGCACAGCACAGCCGTACACTTGCTGCTGCTGCCCTCTGAATAAATAGCAACAAGCCAAACGCTGCAGCAGCAGCTCCAGCAGCAGCACAAAAGCAGCAGCAGCACAAGCAGCGGCAGAAGCACAAAAACAGCAGCTTCAACAGCAACAGCAAAAGTAGCAGCAGCTTCCTGCGAACCTGAAGCATAGAGTGAGGCTGCAGCAGCAACTCCTGCGTCCACCCAGAGGAGTTTTGCTGCAGCTGCAGCAGCAACGTGTTGCTGCTGTAGTTTACTGCGGAGAGCGCGGGGCGCATTCGCAATACCACAGGCCCCATGCTGCTGCTGCTGTTGCTGCTGCTACTGTTGCTGCTGCTGCTGCTGCAACAATCAAAGGCGTCGTCTTCTACGCCTCCTGTGTAGCAAAAGAGACATGTGGTGCTCTCCAGCTGCTGCTGCTGCTGTTGTTGCTGCTGCAGCAATTGCTGCTGTTGCTGCTGGGTTTGAGGCGCAGAGGGAAGGAACACGAAACCTGCCTGGAATGTCTGCTGCTGTTGCTGCTGCTGTTGCTGCTGCTGAAGCCATCGTAAGAAACTCTGCTGCCTCCGTTGCTGCAGCAGCGTGTGGTCGTTTGCTGCCTGCAGCAGCAACAGGGGATTGCTGAAGGAACCCTGACAGGCTGCTGCTGCAGCAGCTGTTGTTGCTGCAGCTGTTACTGCACCTGCTGTCGTTCCAACCGATGAAGCAGCAGCAGCTGCTACTGCAGGGGCTGCTGCTGCTGCTGCTGCTGTTGCTGGGTCCAAACCAGTCGCCAATGATATAGAAAGAGGAGCAGCAGCAGGCGGCAGAATCGCTGCAGCAGCAGCACCAGCAGGCCCCAGCCTCCCCACAGTTGCAGCTGTTGCTGCCCAGTCGAAGTCCGTTTCCTGCTGTTGCTGCTGCTGCTGCTGCTGCTGGGTTGCATGCTGCTGCTGCTGGTGTGACGGCATCATTTGCTGTTGCTGAAAGGCGTCCTCGCCAACGCAGGAAGAAGGGCAACTGTGCTGCTGCTGCTGCTGCTGCTGCTGCTTTTGCAACACAGTTCGATCTTGCAGCAGCACCATCTGCTGCCGCTGCTGCTCGCTCTGCAGCAGCACCTCCAACAGCTTGCGCATTGGCGGCACTTCCTTCTGAAAGCAGAGCCCAAAGTCGCCGTGCTGCTGCTGCTGCTGCTGTTGCTGCTGCTGTTGTTGCTGCTGCTGCTGCTGCTGCTCCCCTATGTCTGTGCGGAAGGAAAGGGGCAGCAGCAGCTGTTGCTGCTGTAGCAGCAAGGGAGGACAGATGAAGCAGCAAGTTTGCAGCGGAGAGATACGACAGACGCCAAACCAAACTTTGTACATAACCCTGTTGCTGCTACTGCTGCTGCTGCTGCTGCTGCTGCTGTTGCTGCTTGGGCTCGGCAGCAAGAGCACGCAAGACGTTCCTGAAGCCGCAGGCAGCAGCAGCGGTTCCCACAGTACAGCAGGTGCACTCGTTTTGCTCGTAGAAGCAGGAGCAGCAGCAGCAGCAGCAGCACCAGCTGTAGCTGTAGCAGCAGCAGCTGCTGCTGCTGCTGCAACAGGGAAGACAGGAGCCGACCAACCGCCACCGCAGGCGAGCGCAAACCGTAAGGCCATTCGGTCTTTGCTGCTGCTGCTCTTGCTGCTGTTGCTGCTGCTGCTGCTAGGATATGCAGCAGGGAGACACCAGAATGCTGCACGTGCTGCACCTGACGGCAGCAGCAAGGACCCCCCAAAGGCCCCTTGCTGCAGCAGCAGCGGGACCGGCAGCAGATTTGCCAGCAGCAGCGGCGCAAGGGGAGACATTTGCTGCAGCGTAGCTGCTGCAGCAGCTTCCTCCTGTTGCTGCTGCTGCTGCTGTTGCTGGTGCTGTTGTTGGTGCTGGTGCTGCTGCTGATGGTTGGGGCCTTCGTCTCCTGCAAAAGCAGCAGCAGCAGCTTCTGCTGCTGCTGCTGCTAGCCACAGCCGAAGGCTATCGAGGTGCAGCACCAGCTGCCGCTGCAGCAGCAAACCCACTGCCACACCACCAGGCAGCAGCCTCAACAGTGCTGGATGGAGAGAAATGCGCTCCGTTGCTGCTGCTGCTCCTGCTGCTGCTGCTGCTGCTGCTGCATGCAGTGTCACTGCGGGGCAGTGCAGAAGCTGCAGAGGCTGCAGAGTAGACGGGTGCTGCACTCGCGCCCTCAGCTGGCCTAAGCGCAGCAGCAGTGCGACGCCTCCTGCTGCAGCAAGACCAGCGGCAGCAGCAGCAGCAGCAGCACGAGCAACAGGAAGTTCTCGCGGGCAGATTGGAGATACGTGCTGCAGCGACAGCTGAAGCGTCTCTGCTGCTGCTTCCACAGACGGAGCCTCAAGGCCTAAAGCATCAAATGGGTAAGGCCCTGCTGCTGCTGCTGCTGTTCCCGCTGCTGTGTCTGCTGCTGCTGCTGCTGCTGCATGCGCAAACGTCACGCAGCAGCCGCTGCACTGCAGCGACAGCCGCCACTGCTTCAGGGGGGCCCGTAGCACAGGAAAGGCAGCCAGCAGCAGCAGCTGCTCCTGCAGCACTTCTTGCTGCGGCACTAGCCCTTGCTGCTGCTGCTGCTGCTGCTGTTGTTGCTGTTGCTGTTGCTGCTGCTGCTGCTGCAGGGTGATCCTGAAGCGTCGCGCAAGGAGGCTGCTGCTGCTGCGCTGAGGCACTGCCACAGCGACAGCAGCAAAACACCGCTGCAGCTCGTCGTACACCTCAACGCTCTGCACTCCCCAGCCTTGTGGCTGCTGTTGCTGCTGCTGCTGCTGCTGGCAGCAGAAGCGGAGGCTTCGAACTGCAGCAGCAGCGACACAAACCGGCCTAGGGAAGCAGATTAAGACTCTCAGCTGCTCCTGCGAGGAATCACACACCGGTCCGCAGCCTGCTGCTGCTGCTGCTGTTGCTGCTGTTGCTGCAGATGTGATATTGCAGTACACAGCTTGCATCGGCTCAAGAGCTGCAGCAGCAGCAGCAGCCTGCTGCTCCTCATCGCCGCAGAAGCTGCTGCATGCTGCAGCAGCGCGCAGCGGCAGGCAAGGACAGTCTTTTACTGCTGCTGCAGCTGCTGCTGCTGATGATGCCCTTTCTGCTGCTGTGGTGCTAGCTTGCTGCAGCGGCAGCCTGAAAGGAAGCAGCTGCCAGTCTGAGGCCTCTTCATCAGTTGCTGCTGTTCCCGTTGCTGCTGATGCACAAGATGCTGCTGCTGCTGGTGTTGCTGCTGTACCTTCTGTTTCTCGTGTGCTTCCAGCAGCAGCAGCAGCAGCAGCAGCCATGCCACACATCCCTGTCAGGGTCTGCTGCAGCAGCAGCAGCTTCCACGGAGACAAGCGCAGCAGGAGAGGAGACAGCCGCAGCTCTGCATTGGCCTCAGTGTAGGCAGCAGCAGCAGCAGCAGCAAGGTCAGGGTCAGTTGTTGCTGCTGCTGCTGCTGGTGCTGCCAGCACAGAGGGAGTCAGGCCTGCTGAGGTGTACAGACACCGCAGACAAGCACACGCGAGTTCTGCTTCAGATTGTCTCCTTACTGCAGCAGGAGCAGCAGCAGCAGGTGTGTTTGCTGCTGCAGCAAAAGAGTTGTTGCTATATAGAGACAAACTACACCCTAGGCGGACGGGCGGCAGCAGCGGCAGATGCTGCAGCGGTGCTGCTGCTGCCCAGCAGCAGACAGAGACTGCAGCAGCAGCAGCATCCAAAGTACGTAGTTCGCAGCTTCCTGTGGCTGCTGCTGCTGCTGCTGCTGCAGTTGCAAGGCAACGGTAGGCAGCAGCCGAAGACTGAATCCTCCGCAGCTCACAGACTTCTACCCCGTGCTGCTGCTGCTGCTGCTGCTGCTGCGGTTGTTGCTGTTGCTGTTGCTGCTGCGGCGGTTGCTGCTGTTGCTGCTGCTGTTGCTGCTGCTGAGGAGGCCATAGCACTACAGCTGACTGGTGCAGCAGCAGCCGCAAGGCTCTGAGGTCGCTGCTGCTGCTGCCAGTTGCCGCATGCACCAGCAGGAAGTTAAGAAACAGCTTGTGCACATACTGGTGCTGCTGCTGCTGCTCCTGCTCCTGCTGCAGCTGCTTCTGCTTCTGGTGTTGCTGCTGCGTTGATGAGGGTGACTCCGATCCTGCCAGGTCTTGCTGCAGCAGCAGCAGCAAACGGCTGCTTGCAAGCTGCTGCAGCTGCTGCTCCACGGCTTGCGGGTGCAGCAGCAGCGCCACGTTGCTGAGGTACACCGTCCTCTCCACCGCTGCTGCTGCAGTTGTTGCTGCTGCTGCTGCTGGCTTCGGCGCTGGCGATATCCTCCAAGTGACTTCAATGCCGCAAGGCAGCAGCTGCTGGTGCTGCTGGTGCTGCTGCTGCTGTTGCTCCTCCCTTGTAGCAGAGGAAGCTGCTGCTGCCGGGTGTATAGCCAGCAGAGCAGATCGGCCCAGCTGCAGCACAACTGAGCGGAGGGCAACTCTTTTGCTGCTGCTGTTGCTGCTGCTGCCGCTGCTGCCGCTGCTGCTGCTCTGCTGCAGCTGAAGCCCCCACGCCCGCAGAGCGATGTGTTCCCCAGCAACAGCAGCACCAGCAGGGACAGCAGCAGCAGCAGCAACGGGCGGCTGGCCGCCGGCGCGCAGCAGCAAACGCCTCATGCAGCGTCTGTCTTCTGCAAGCTGCTGCAGCATTTGAGACGCAGGCTCGGCTACCTTCTGTTCTGCTGCTGCTGCAGTTGCTGCAGCAGCTGCTGCTGCAGGTGCATCCGGTGTTGCGATTCTTGCTGCTGCGCGTGCTGCTGGTGAACAGGCAGAACGCCGGCCGCAGCTGCTGCTGCGGCGTGGGCAACAGCCGCTGCTGCTGCTGCTGCTATTGCTGCTGCTATTGCTGCTGCTGCTGCAGGTCGGACAAGCAGAGGAGACAGCGTCACCGCACCACAACAAATCTGCAGCAACGGGATACTCACGGCCCTTAGCCCTAGGTGCTGTTGCTGCTGCTGCTGCTGTTTCTGTGGCTGCTGCTGCTTCTGCTGCTGATGCACCCCAAGGGGCAGCCAGCAGCGCATCTACTGCATCAACAAACATGCATACTTCCTGCTGCTCCTGCTGCTGTTGCTGCTGCTCTTGCTGCTCTTGGTCATCATCGCAAAGATATGCAGCAAGTTCCTCGTTGCTGCTGGGGGCTGACGTAGCCAGTGCTGCTGCTGCTGCTGCTGCTGCTGACTCTGCTGCATGCCGTCGGAGTTGCTGCAGCAGCTGCAGCAGCAGCAGCAGCACTGTATAGTCGCTGAGGTCAACATACACCGCAGATGCGTGTGCATAAAGACGCAAGCCAAGCGGTATGGACATACGTGGCAGCAGCTGCTGAAGCAGCTGCTGCTGCTGTTGCTGCTGCTGCTTCTGCGGATCTTGCTGCTGCTGCTGCGGCTCCTGCTGCTGTTGCCTGTGAGCTCCGCAAGCAGCGCCACTTACGGTGAAACGGCAGCTGCAGCAAATGTCGCAGCAGCAAGCCCGAAGCAGCGTGGTGCAGCAGCAACACTCCCTAGCAATCCTGCTGCTTCTGCTGCTGCTGCTGCTGCTTCGCCTTGACTTGTGCAAGCGCAGGTTAACGGGGTGTACGAACAGCCGGTCGCTGCAGCTGTGGAATGCATCCGCTGCTGCTGTTGCTGCTGGTGCAGCTGCAGTTGCTGCACTCACATTCGCCAGCAGCAGCAGTTCCTGCTGCTGGACCCAGTGAGTATCTTGCTGCTGCTGCTGCTGCTGCTGCTGCAGTTGGTGATAGGCGCGGATTGAGACAGCGGATGCAAAGCCGTCCTCAATCCTTACTACAACACGGGATGCTGCTGTTGCTGCTGCTGTTGATGCTGCTGCTGTTGCAGCTGCTGCTGTTGTTGCTGGTTCTGTTGCTGCTGCTGCTGCTGCTGAGGAGACCAGGAAGTTAACCGCCAACGTGCCGCAGCGGATCTCCCAGCTGCTGCGCTGCAGCAACGGCACTGCAGCGTCTGTTGCGCTTGCTGCTGCAGCAGTTTCTGCTGCTGCTGCTGCAGTTTGTGTTGCTGCTGCTGCAGCAACTGCTGCCTTGTGGTGATGCATGCGCTGCCTCACCAACTCCCTAGCCAGCCCCGCTTCAGCAACTTGTCTTGAGGTAGCACCAGCAGCAGCAGCAGCAGCGCTTGCTGCAGACAGCTCTGCAGCAAACGAGCGGAGAATTGCACACGCTGCAGCAACAGCAGCAGCAGGCAGCTGCAGCGTCATCGGCAGCAGCACAAGCCCCCACGATGTCTGCTGCAGCAGCCCCTCTCCATCAAGGAGACACCAATTGTTCATCTCCTTGTCTTGCTGCTGCTGCTTCGGCTGCTGCAGCACTAGCTGCTGCTGCTGCTGCT
Organism: Eimeria acervulina; assembly: GCF_000499425.1. Lineage (NCBI taxonomy): Eukaryota > Apicomplexa > Conoidasida > Eucoccidiorida > Eimeriidae > Eimeria > Eimeria acervulina. Next base: position 28,083 of record NW_013549912.1, read on the forward strand.
GCGGGCACTTGTGGAGCGTTATCAGGCCTTGCCTTCGCTCAGCAGCAAAGGCCAGCCACCAGCTGCTGCTGCCGTTCCTGCTGCTGCTGCTGCTGCAGCAACCTGTAGCAGCATCAGGAGAAACAGCAGGTAGACAGACATTACTTAACTGAGGAGCAGCTAGTTCTTCTTCAGCATGCAGCAACAGGGCCTCTGTTGCTGCTGCTGCTGCTGCATCCTTTTGTCCACCAGCAGCAGCCGCTGCTGCTGCTGCGAAGACGCCAAACATTGTCTTGCGGTATGGGTCCTGCAGTAAAATCTGCTGCTGCTGTTGTTGCTGCTGCTGCTGCAGCAGAGCAGCATAGGGACGACTCACAAGAAAGCGCCAGCCACTGAGAAGAGCAGGCAAGCCGCTGCTGTTGCTGTTGCTGCTGCTGTTGCTGCTGCTGCTGCACAGAGCAGGCGGCTTATAGAACTCCACGCTCACTTTGCCCAGCCCCGCAGTAAATCCAACCGCCCGCTGCTGCTGCTGCTGCTGCTGCTGCTGCTGGGAAATCAGCAGCTGAATGGAGAATGTGCTGCTTGCTTCCACGCCTAATTCCTGCCAGAGGCTGCTGCAGTTGCTGCTGTTGCTGCTGTTGCTGCAACTGCTCACAAGAGCATTTGACTGGTGTTGGTGCTGCTGCTGCTGCTGCTGCTGCGTGGGTCCTCCGTGCAGCTGCTGCCACCAGAGGAGCAGAGCAGCAGCATCTGTTTCTGCTGCATGCAGCAGCAGCTCCTTTTCCCACTGCAACAGCACCTGCAGCGTTGTCGCTGCTGCTGCTGCTGCAGGTGCTGCTGCTGCCGCTGCATCCTCGCTGAAGCTGCTGCGCTCTGCATTCCAGCAGCAGCGGCGCGTCTTGAGGTGTACAGACAGCGGGCCGATCTCTCCTCGTTGTACCCACACCTTAGGCTGCTGCTGCTGCTGCTGCTGCTGCCGCTGCTGCTGCTGTATCCCGTCTACCTGCTGCTGCTGCTGCTGCAGTCCCCATATTTGAAGGGCCCCGCAGCGAAGCAGCCCTTTTTCCCAGCGGATGCTCGGCAGCAGAACGCACAGCAGCTTGCCTTCCTCAACTGCTGCTGCTTCTGCTGCTGCTGCTTCTGCTGCTGCAGCTGCTGCTGCTGGCTGTTCTCCTTTGTGTAGTGCTGCTGCTGCTGCAGGTAATCTGCAGAAGCACAGCAGCAACTCAGGCAGCTGGCAGTCTGCTGTGGGGTCAAGCAGCAGCAAGGGCCACAGCCGCCGCGCTGCTGCTGCACAAAGGTCTCGCCAGCTGTTGCTGTTGTTGTTGTTGCTGCTGCTGCTGCTGCTAATGTTGCTGCTGCTGTGGCGAGGCGTGCGCCCAGATGGAAGCTTTTCAGGCTGATTAGCAGCAGCGCCTGCTACTTTCGCTGAACCAGCAGCTGCAGCGGCTGCAGCAGCGGCTGTAACAGAAGCTGCAGCAGCAGCTGCAGCAGCGGCTGCAGCAGCAGCTTCCTGTTGCACGGTGGCGCAGCAACTCAGCAGCAGGGATATCACCTCTGGGTAAAGCAGAACGCAGTTGGTCCTGTTGTTGCTACTGCTACTGCTGCTGCTGCTGCTGCTGCGGACTCTAAAGTAAACAAGGGGCTGCTGCAGCGCAGCTGCTGAGACGGCCTCTGCCCGCAGCAGCTGCAGCTGCTGGCAGCGACGCGCTGCATCGGAATTCGTTGGTGCTGCTGCTGCTGCTGCATCGTACGTGAGTTGCTGCAGCAGCTGCTGCTGCTGCCGCAGAAAACACCTAAATGGCGGCTGCGGCAGCAGCAGCAGCAGCTCCTCGTGGGGTCCCAATGCAGCAAACGATGGGGCTGCTGCGCTGCTGCTGCTGCTGCTATTCTGCTGCTGCAATGCTTGCCGCACACAAAACCGCAAGCAGAGGGTCACCAGAGGCTGCGCTGCTGCCGCCTTTTGCTGCTGCGCAGCCGCTGACAGCAGCAGGTGCTGCCGCTGCTGCCGCTGCTGCTGCTGCTGCTGCTGCGGAAGGATCCCCCCGCTGCTCTTCCTCATCTGTCCTTCAGCAGAAGTAGCTGCTAATGCTGCAGCAGCGGTGGCTGCTGCTGTTTCTGCTGCTGCCGATGAAAAGCCTTTCCCCTGCAGCAGCAGCTGCTGCGGTTGCTGCGCTGCAGCAAACAGAGAAACTCGTGGGGGCCCCACAGGCAGCAGCAGCACTCCGCTACCGCTGCTGACAGACGCGTAGACCTCTAGCAAGACAAGCAACGAGTTGCTGCTGCTGCTGCTGTTGATACTGCTGCTGCTCCTGTTGAGGTGTGGCCGTAGTGCTGGAGCGAAGGCGTCACGTATCCTGCTGCTGCTGCTGCTGCTGCTGCTGCTGCTGCTGCTTCTGATACTGATGGCGTATCTGCTGTTGTTGATGTTGTTGTTGTTAGTGCTGCTGCTGCTGCTGCTGCTGCTGTCTCCATATACAGCGCAGCGGATGCTGCAGCACGCCCCATTAAGTTGCAGCAGGAGACGAGGGGGTCTCTCCTTGGCAGCAGCAGTTGCTGCCTCCGGTGCTTCTCTTGCTGCTGCTGCAGACAGTGCAGCATCCTTGCCCCCAGCAGCAGCAGCATCAGCAGCAGCAGCAGAAAGGCCCATTGGAGCGCCAAAGCAGCCTAGGCAGCTGTAGCGGCAACATGAAGCACACGCAAGTGTCTCTCCTGCTGCTGCTGCTGTTGCTCCTGCTTCTGCTATTGCTGTTGTTGCTTCTGTTTCTGTCGTTGCTGCTGCTGCTGCCTCTGAAGCCGTTGCTGCTGCTGCTTTGTTGCTAGGGGGTGATGTTGCAGGAACGAGGGGACGGGTACCTTCTGCTGCTGTCACCGGTCCGTGCTGCAGCGGTTGCTGCTGCTGCTGCTGCTGCTGCTCTTCCTGCTGCCCTTCCATATGATGAGCCATCTGCTGCTGGCAAAGCATCTTCAGCTCCGCGTACACCCCAACTGCATGCGCTAGGAGACTTCGTGCTGCTGCTGCAGCAACAGCGACATCTGCTGCTGCTGCACCAATGCACAGAGCCTGCAGCTCTCCAGCGGCCCTAAAAGCTGAGGTGTACAAGCATATCTGTGGGGCGCTGCTGCTGTTACTGCTGCTGCTGCTGCTGCGTGTCTGAACCCCAGCTATACGAAGCTGCTGCTGCAGTAGCGCTTCTGTGCGTTGGGTGTTTGTCGGTGCTGCTACCGGGGCAGCAGCAGCAGCAACAGCAGCAGCAGCATCAACAGCAGCAGGAGAGCTGCCATCGATGTCCTCCTGCATCACCTCACCTTCCAACCCTTTGAGCAGCAGCAGCACCTGGGCATCATCTGCAGCAGCAGCAGCAGCGCTGGCTTCCTCTGCTGCTGTCTGCAGTGCCTGCTGCTGCTGCAGATGCTCCTCCACCTTCAGCTGCAGCAACCCAACCGTCAGTGAGGCGCTGCTGCAGCAATGCCTGTTTTGCTGCTGCTGCTGCTGCTGCTCCTGTTGCTTCTGCTGATATTGCTGTACTTGTTGCTTCTGTTGCTGTTGCTGCAGGCCTGTGGCTGAAGCCGCTGCCCTCGCTGGTGCAGCAGCAGCAGCCGCCGGCGCAGCAGCAGCAGCAGCGGTGCTGCTGCTGCTGCTAGCTGGAAAGGCAATGTGCAGCACAGGAATGAAGCAAAGACAATGCACGAGCAGCAGCGGCAGCAGCTCCCTCTCAACATACTCCGGTAGAGAGCTCCGGCTGACCCTGAAATAGCGCAAACCCTAAACCCTAAACCCTAAACCCTTAACCCTTAGCCCTAAACCCTAAACCCTTAACCCTTAACACTAAGCCCTAAACCCTAAACCAGAAAACCGAAATGAGGTGGACATGCACACTACCGGGCATAGCTGCTCCTGGAAAGGATTTAGGGTTTAGGGTTTAGGGTTTAGGGTTTAGGGTTTAGGGTTTGGCGTCCTCACTTGACAGAGCGCAACGCGAAGTGCAGCCAATGAATGCTCAGAGGAGGTGCTGCTGCTGCTGCTGCTGCTGCTGCTCCCCTCACTCTGCCGTGCCAGCGCTGTTGTTGCAGCAAGTCGATGTAGCTGCTGCTGCTGGTCGTTTTGCTGCTGCTGCTGCTGCTGGCTGCAGCAGGAAGCTGCAGCAGCAGCCTCACATCTACCTCTGGAGCAGAGACAACAAAGTGAATCTGCGGCCAAGCAGAAGCAGCAGAAGCTGCAGCAGCAGCAGCGCCAGAGCCTGCTGCTGCGCCTGCATCCTTCCTGCTTCTGCGCCCCTTCCCGTGCTGCTGCTGCTGCTGCTGCTGCCTCAGCGCTAGCTCCTGGCTATCAACAGAGTGAAGCTGAGTATACCGTCTGCTGCTGGCCTTGCTGCTGCTGCTGCTGCTGCTACTGCTGCTGTTGCTGTTACTGCGCCACATGGAGTTGCAGCTGCTGCTGCAGTTGCTGCTGCAACAACTACCTGAAGAGCAGAGAGGCAACTCTGCTAGCGAGTGTTGCTGCTGCTGATGCTGCTGCTGCGCTCCCTCTAACTCACTTCGCAGCAGCAACTGCTGCTGCTGCTGCTGCTTTGGCAGCCTAAAGAAAAGCCTCAGCTCGTGAAGCAGCGAAGCAGTGAGGTGTACGCTCAGCGGTCCTAAGAGGACACTGGCTCGGCACCCTGCTGCTGCTCCTGCTGCTGCTGCTGCTGCTGCTGCTGCTCCACCGGCGGTATTTACACTCCCCGCCGCAGCCCTGCGTGTGTCGGTTCT